>NW_010172448.1:0-37171 GCF_000695765.1 Mesitornis unicolor
CACCGGGTTGTTGTTTCCCAAGTGCAAGACTAGCACCCTAAAGGACTTTTGGAGTTAACTTCTGCAGATAAGAGATTATTCTGTCCACTTGCACATCTGAAGAATGTATATGTCTCCAAAGTCTCAGAAATATACAGGAGAGGCCTGTATATAATTTCCAAGTGGAGTGTACAGGAGGAAAACACATACAAAAGTGGCACCCCTGGTCCTACCCTTACATCTGGATTTGACAGAGTCATTGTGGTACAGCATCAGCAAGCTAGTCTATATGAATAGTAACTACTGCATGCTTCAAAGTGCAGCCTCTGAGCATCATTCACTTGCTTGATGTGCAGCACATTTACACCAACCCTGGATGCATGTTCTGGTCCCACCTCCCTAAAGGACTGAGTTTTTATAGTCTTTTAAGTCTTACAGAGGCTCCTGGTGTTGATGCTGTCTTGCTACTTACAAGTCTCTTTGCTGGATCACTGAGCCAACCAGGAGTTGCCATGAAGGCATCAGCAAAGCTCATTCTGTGACAACAACAAAAAATAATTCAGTTCGGTGAAGAATTTAACCCTGTGGCTTCTTTCATGCTATAGCTCTTGCTTGCTGCTCAGAAGGCTGCAAAATGTTACGACTGTAACAGCAAAATATCTCTTTGTGGCGTCCGGAAAACAAGCTTGTGTCTGAATATTTCTGTCTTGGGGCAGAGAGGTCATGTGAGGAGAAACTTTCTGAAATGAATTGAAATGTGACTATCATCTTCAATGGGATCAAGTTTGGGTTCCTGTTCTTTTAATGAAAATGGACTATTTGGTTTTTCCCTTCTGTTGGTGGTGTTTTTCTTGGGTGGAAATATAAGTAGTGTAGCAAGAAGGGAAGTGTCTCAAGATGAGCTAATATGCCTCGGGTGAAATTCCTGTTCTTCTGTGGCTTGAGCTGGATTGTAGCCTATTCTGGTTTGATTTAGGTAATTCTGGATGGCGGGAGGATCACAGCAAGCAAGAATGCAAAATACCTTCCCTGGGAGATGAACAATCCAATTTCTGCACAGCAAGGGAGCAGGAAAACTTAAACCCAGTAGTATTAATGGAGAATTTATCAAGAGAAAGTGAAAAGACTAATAGCCAACTGAAATGCAGCTACACTTTCTTGAAGTTTAACTTTTCCTTGGTAACACAGCTTGATATTAGGGGATGATAACATCTCTTGTTAAAAAGGAGAGCAAATCATCATAGTTTGTTGCACTCATCTAACTCCGTTTTATTCCCACAACCCCACAGAGCCTGGAAATAAAGGAAAAGTTGGGGAGAGGGAAAAAAAATACAAAGAAAATAAGAAAATTAAGATTGGAATAAAGCCTTGGAATTGGCAGCTGTCAGCAGCCCTCAGGACAAGTGATAAAATGCTACATTAAAGTGGCTACAGTGTGAAATGCTATTGACAGAATAACAAGGATGGGAAATCACTTTATAAATGTGCTTACCAGGATAAACAGATGTGACTGAGGGCAACTCCATTCTGTCACTAAACACTTGAAAGGGCAAAATTTATGGCAATCTATTTTCGGTTGAAAAAAAACAACAACAAAACAAAACAAAGCAAAAGCAACCAAAAGAGAAAAGCTAAACCCAAAAAGGCTTCAGACAGAGGTGAGGGTTCAGTGCACATGTAAGGGTGGGAATCAGGGCAGAAACACTCTCCTGTAATAAACCATTTTGAGAGTCCAATAAATCGAAATGTGGCAGTGTGTAATGATGCTGAGAAAGGGGAGCTTGTTCCTGACGGTGTCCGCTTTGCAAAGGAAGAAGCGACTCTACAGGCACAATTTGGGGTCTCTCAGAGGCAAAAAATATGCAAAGGGATATTAGTTTGATTTTCTGCTGAGCTGAGATTGGCTGAACAGTATCTGCTCATGGAGGCAGCCCAAATTTAAAGGATCCTTTAGGCTCTGGTGAGGTCCTAGAGGACTGTATGTGCCATTGAGGATTAGTGCAACCGCTAGTAAATGTTTCTGAGTGCTCTGGTCTCCAGCACTTGGGAAGGATGAGGTGCAATGGGCGGGGTGTCTCCACCACCTTCTCATCACCATGTTACAAGGGAGGCCTGGTATGATAACAAGTGAGCAAATCTCAGCCATGTTCAGGTGGTTAGTACCTCAGGGTTGGAGAAAAAAAGAAGTGAAGCAGAGCACATTACTGGCGTTTTCAGAGGTCAGCTCAGGTGCAGAAAGGTAGAGAAGGACATCTCTGGTGTGTGGGACAGCAAACAGGATTTGTTCATTGATGTTCAGTGAGAGTCAGGGACTTATCCAGCCTCCTGGTGGAAAGCAATGCTGAGCTGGTGTGCCTTGAGGATGGCATGGATTGGGTCTTGCAGCATAAGAGTCCCAGTAAGAGATTTCTTCAGATAAACAAGTCTGCTGTCAGTGTCTATAACTGTCCAGGCAATAGCAAACAAATGACATATATGTTTTCAGTTTTGCTTAAGGAAACTAAAACTTTGTTCTGTTTTTCTTCTTAATTGCCTCCTCCTCATAGCAACTAAGAAAATGCTGCAGTTGTTTTTGACTGTTAGTATATCCCACCAGTCCTGCTCGCAGGAGGTGAGCAGTGACTGGTAAGGGCTGGATAGGGCTCAGTCCTTCAGTTTATGCCAAATAGTCATCAACAAAGAGAACTTCTTGTCACCAGCCAAAAAACAACCCAGTGACTGTTTCCTCTCTCCTTTAGAAGGGTTTGAACTACTTTAGTGGCTCTTCAGCGTAGTTCGCCAAGGACTGATATAAGTATCTTGATATTACTTAATATTAACAGAAAGACAGGGCTGGATAGGGCTCAGTCCTTCAGTTTATGCCAAATAGTCATCAACAAAGAGAACTTCTTGTCACCAGCCAAAAAACAACCCAGTGACTGTTTCCTCTCTCCTTTAGAAGGGTTTGAACTACTTTAGTGGCTCTTCAGCGTAGTTCGCCAAGGACTGATATAAGTATCTTGATATTACTTAATATTAACAGAAAGACAAGTGTGTGTATATGTATATATATATATATATATGACATATCTGTGCCATATTATAATATGGAGTATGATAGGTAGTGTGCTTAAGGTCCTCTGTGCTGGAAAATTATTTGATTTGCTAGTCCGCCTTGAATGGAAAAAGAAAATTAGCTGCAATTTTGACAGTAGCCTTTTCAAGATGCAATCAGTCTGAAAGCAACCCACCAGTTCCTCCACTTCTCATCCCACATCCCTTGATTGATCCTGCTTTTCTAGTGCTTCCCTCTTTGAGCCAGAGGTGCTTGTGTGTTGCTGGAAATGAGCTGAGCCATCCCTCATTCAACTGCAGACCCTCACCCAACTCATTTGCAAATTCCGACAAATTTAGAACAGTCCATTGAAAGCTGATCTCAATTCAGGGAGCAAGATCTGAGCATGATTGAATTTAAATCCTTAAAACCTTCTAATAAACTGGAGAGATTAATCCAAATTCTTTAAAATTAGCTTTTCCTTGGGGTGTTGATGCAGGTGGGCATAAAGGCAGGAGAACTTCTGTGCTGAGTAACTATGGGTTTTAAAAGAACAGGAGTATCAGCTGCTCTGTCATTGCAGACATGCTTGCTGGTTTCTAAAGGCAGTCTTTGGGACAGGGGTTGGTTTTGGTTTGTTTTACACATGGCTGATAGATGCCACACGGTAGTGAGGATTTCCTGCCTGCAGATGCCATTGTTCCATGCTAAAGAGATGAGACACTACTGTCTGATTGCTATCTGTTGCTACTTAGTGACAGAAAATGCCTTCATTGCTATTGATAAGTTGGTTAAAGCCTATTGAGCTTTGTGTTTTGCTTTTGTGGACAGGGATATTTAGCAGAGCAGAGATTTTCTGAATTTGTTTTAAAGCTTTAATCATTTCAGTGGCTCAAGTTGATAGGAAGTTTGTGGCTGCTATCTGAAATAGTCCATCTCTCTCTGATTTCAAGGGTTTGTATTGATTGCATTGAATATTAGACAAGTGGAGTTAAGAGCAATCTTTAAACATCATCAAATCCATCTCTGAGATCTCAGACAGAATCAACTACCCAAATCATTAACTTCTGGTGTGAATATCTTCTTTTGCAGTTTAAGCCCATGCATTTCTGTCCTATGGATGTGGATGATGAATATGGAGAGCAGTTTATTCCTTTCCTATTTACAACAGTTTCACTTATTTAAAAGTGTATCCCTGCATATGTGTCCCTCCACCACCATGCTTTTCTACACTGGAAAACACACTACTGTGTTTCACTGTGTGTTTCTGACACCTTTGATCAGTCTCATGGCTTTTCTGTGAACTTCCTCCAGGCTGTCCACCTGAAACTTATTGCTCAAAGTTAGGCACAATACTTCATGTCATGAGTGTCAGTTTTTCCCCAGAAACTCTTGTTTTTTAAATTTTTTTTTATTTCTTTTTTTTTTGTAAGACTTCTGCCTGGAAAGTTGTTTCCTGTTCTTTATGTCTAACTGCAGAACTTTGAGTTTTCATTATATGACTACACCCTTTTTTCTTATCGTGTTTCTCCAATTTAATGAGGTCACTTTGAAACCTAATTGTATCATCTGACTGGCTCAAAATATGTCTGAGCTTTACTGCACCTTCATATCTAGTAACTATCCTTTCTACTCCATCACCCAAACCACTTCTGAAAAGTATCGTTTGGTCCTGGATCCAAGACAAACCCATGAAGAACTCATGGAATCATGGAATGGTTTGGGTTGGAAGGGACCTTTAAGATCCTCTTGTCCAAGCTGATTGCCATGGGCAGGGATATCTTTTACTAACTCAGGTTGCTCAAAGCCTTGTCCAATCTGACCTTGAATGTTTCCAGGGATGGGGCATCTGGCACCTCTCTAGAAAACCTGTGCCAGTGTTTCACCATCACATTGTAAAAAAAGTCTTCCTTATGTCCAATCTAAATCTGTCCTCTCACTTGAAAACTGTTACCCCATCTCCTATCACTGCAGGCCTCAGTAAATGGTCTTGTTCCATTTTTCCTAGAAGCCCCCTTTATATATATAAAGGTCTAGAGCCTTCTCCAGGATGAACAATATCAACTCTCAACCTGTCTTCATAAGAGCTGTTCCATCCCTCTGATTATTTCTGTGGCTCTCCTCTGGACTTGCTGCAACAGTTCCCCATCTTTCTTGTGCTGAGTACTCGAAAACTGGATGCAATACTTCAGGTTGGGTCTCATGAGAGCAGAGTAGAGGGGCAGAATCACCTCCCTTGCCCTGTTGGCCACGCTTCTTTTGATGGAGCCCAGGATGTGGTTGGCATTCTGGTCTGCAAGTGCACATTGCCAGCTCATACCCAATTTTTCATCCACCAGTATCCACAAGTCCTCTCTGCAGGGCTGCTCTCAATCCCCATGCTGGGAATTGCCCCAGCCCAGGTGTGGGACCTTACACTTGTTGAACTTCATAAGGTTGAAATTCTCACAGTGCATCCTTCCAGTCTAGTACCCAAAAGAATTAGTAGTGGAGAATTAGATTTTAAGTATGCTATCCCAGCCAATTTTACAATTCTTTCATCTAGTCTGTGTTTGCTCTACTTCTGTATTTGTCATCTGCTGCTTCTCCTCTTCCTCTGGTTTATTATACTGCCCTTGAAAGGCACTAGATGGTTTTGACAATTGCATACTTGTTTCTGCTCATTCTCTTGTTGAGTTTTGTGCAACTGCAAATCATACGTTTGATTATTTGTCCCATCAGCTGTACCATTAGGGGCTGCATGAGACTGACATCAGTCCCAAACGTTTGGATTCTGCTCTTTTCAGACTGTACCTCTCTTTTCCGTTCTAGATGTTCACCCAATGAATTTCAGGGTCTAAGGTTCTTTCACCTATTTTTCTACAAAATTTAAGTTAGTAATTTAGGAGTCCTAGACAATTTGAAAATATCCAGCCCTTAATCTAAACTCCTTAAGCCCACTGTTGGCTCTCCGTCGACCCTGAAGGGAGCTGAGGCCAATTTGCTGAACAGTAAATGTAGGTGTAGCAGACACCAACATGTAATTCACCAACTCTGCTCTATGTATGGTAGCTCTTTAGAGACTTAAATGACTTTGACTTTTTTTTCTGTGAGAGCATCTCCCCCATCTGCCAATGACACATAAGCAAAACTGACAAAGTAATATGAATGATTAATGGTTTGAATGATAGCTGCTTTGATCAGAGAGCGAGCCTCTTGTTGTTTGTAGCTGTCATTTTAATTACTGAGTAGTATTGTAATTCACAGTGCTGATCTGAGTACTTTGCTCAAGTAACTAGCAATGGGACAAGAGAAAATGGCCTCAAGTTTCACCAGAGGAGGTTTAGAATGGATATTTAGAAAGATTTCTTCACAAAAAGGGTGGTCAAGCATTGGAACGGGCTGCCCAGGGAAATGGTGGAGTCAGCATTCCTGAAGGTATTTAAAAGATGGGTAGATGTGGTGTTTAGGGATATGGTTTAGTGATGGACTTGACAGTATTAGGTTAATGGTTGGACTTTATGATCCTAAGGGTCTTTTCCAGTCTAAGTGATTCTATGAAAAATGAAGCCTGAGGAATACCAGGAATTTCAGAGTAAAGCATAAAGAGAAAACGAAGAAAAAATATATGTGCTGCTCTGTTTGGGCTCTCTTTCTCCCACTGTAAATAATAAACAGTATGAGCTTGCCTTTTTCTCTAAAGGCAGTTTCCCTGGCCATACTGGAGTAGAAGAAAGAACTCCAACCGTAGGTTTTATCATGTATTAGGAGAATTGTCTAGCAGGACTATAACACTGATGCTACAAATTATCATGTTCCAAATATCCTCACAATCAAATGTATTTTCTCTTCAGTAGTCTAATGAGCCTTATCCCTGGAAGATCTTCAAAGGGGCTCTAGCTACTGCCTTCCAAACATGTCTTCTGTGTCAAGTCACTGGGGTATTTGAAATGCTATGATATCCTGCACTACAAAAATCTGAAGTGAACTGTCCTTATAGTTCCCGTAGTCACAATGTAGATCCAAGTGTTGTCATACAGCTATTGAATAATTCAACAGGAATGGTCTCTGTGGGACTTCACAGTACCAAAGACAAGCCCTCTGTGCTACCTCCTGGGAACTTAGAGATGAAACAATATGGGCAGCTTATCATTGTCTGACTTAGTTCTGTCATTGCCCAGGACTTTATCTATAGGACATCATTATTCTCGTTGTGTAAAACAATGTGTGTGTAAAAGATACTTTTTCTATTATCATCTACATTGCGAATGAGAAGTATCATTCGATTGTGCCCTTTGCTTGTCTAGAAAGTACAATGCATATTTATTTTCCCTAAATTTGTTGTTCTGTCTTTGGGAGCTACCCTAGTGCTTAAAAAGAAACAAAAAGATAGGATTTTTCTTTTTCTGGAAATGTGATCGAGTGATTAATTTTGTGGGGAGTGGCCCTGCTGTGAAGGTCCACAGTCTGATCAGTGGAGCTTCCCGCAGCTCCTGGATATGCCCAGCTTAAGACTCATGATGCAGACTTTGCACACAGTTGAGACTGAATGTTTTCTTTCTCCAAGGCTAGCAGTATCACTCTGCATGGACCACCAGCATCTCTTTAACCCTTGGAGGCTCTCCATGCCTTTGGTTTCTTTGCAGGCAAAATTCTTGATTTTCCCTGCATCTGTTGATAGTCTGCAGGTGACAATTCTGCAAAATGGGACAGGTTATTACAATGAGAATCTTGAGATCTTGGTTGTGATCTAGGTTACAAGAGATCAAGGTATGAATGGGCAGGGATGTGATTGGAGTGGATATTTTCCTCTCCACTTAAAGAAGGAGTCAATGTCACGAGACCTTCAAGTAAAAAACCACCCAAGTTAATATTAAATAATAACTCAGGCTATTTTGGAGAGGAAATGCATTTGGCCCCTATTCCTGTGGGACTATTTTTTTTCCCTCATAGTTTTGTTCCAACTTGTGCACATGGCTGCCTATCATTCCACTGTACACCACCGAGAGGAGACTGGCTCCATCCTTACCCTTCCATTAGGTGTTATACAAAGCATCAAGGTATGTAGACTCCCCTGAGTCTTCTTCTCTGTGGGCTGAACAAACCCAGCTTTTCTCAGCTTTTCTTATGATTTTGAAGTATGTCATGTGCTCCAGACCCCTGAATGTGATGATGGTGCTATGACTGACTCACTCCAGTAAATTCTATGTCTTTCTTGTACTGGAGAGCCCCAGACTGGACAGTTCTCCAGATATGGTCTCACAAATGCCAGACAGAGAGGAGGGATCACCTCACTGCACATGGTGGCTACACTGTAATACATCTCAGGAGGCTGTTGGTCATCTTTGCCATACTGCTGTCTCTTGTGCAACTGGTTGGCCATCAGGACCTCCAGGTTCTTCTATGCTAAACATGTTTCTAGATGGTCAGTTCTCAGCCTGTACATGGGCTGATTCCTCCTCTTGTGCAGGACTGTCTGTCCATTTCTTCAGACTGTCCAGGCCCTTCTGAAAGGTTCATTTAAGGAAGATCAATAGAGATGTTCAGGAACTGGTTGAGATGTAGAAAGTAAATGACATCTTGGTCAGCGCAGGGTATTATGGGTACTAAAGCATACTTTAATCAGAAACTGTGGAATCAATTGCATGTCATTTTTGATTTGCACAGGATCATAATCCAGCTCATGATATTCAGCCCAATGCAGTTATGCTCATGTGTGCAAATGCAGCTGTATTATCTGCAGGGTTGTGTGACCAAACTGGCTTTTATGAACCACATTTTTCACTATGGGAGAAGGGACTCAGAGGACCCTTTCCAGTGCTACTTAAAAAGTCTCAGACTCATCCCATTTTTGTTTAAATACCAAAGATGTGACTGACTTTCTGAAGGTGCCTGCCTCCCTCTTGTGCCTATTGAGGAAGCCTAGGGAAACTTTTCTTTGGGGTGACTCTGGGATTGTGGGACCTATGGGTTTGCACCTTTCTAACCTCCTTATAGAGATACATACCAAGGTCTTACCGTGAGAATCTCAAAACCTATTGCAAAAGTTGACCTAGAACAACTTTTCTATACCATTTAGACTGTGCCACCCACCAAAGAATTGCTGCTACCTCTGAGATACAGGAAGACTGAGACTCAGTGTCAGACACTGCTGTATTTTTAACCAGAAATTGGAAATTTTCAACTGGAAAGTAAATACAGACAGTTGGAAACTAAAGCAAACTGTCATACAGTCTTTAGTGTCTGCCTTAGACATTGGCACCTTTTATCTGACAAGGAGGTGTGTAAGAAATGAGAGCTTTTTGGCCTGCTTTTTCTATTAGAAATTTGGAGGTGATCCAGAAGGAAAGAAATGAGGAAGAAGTATTAAATATAATTTATGAAGAGAGATTACAGGAATTTACCAACTGCAGGCTCAGAAAGTGCAGCAATGATTAGTTGAGCTATGAAGACTACATAGAAATACTTGATGTGTAATAGCACTGAAAAAAGGTAGAATAATTTAAAATATTAAGGTTGAAGGTAGTAACAAATTACCAAGTAGTAACTAAGGACAGAAAGGTATAAATTAAACATTAAGAAAAATCCTTGAACAATGTGATTAATCGTTTTGGATATAATGAAGACTTTTTAAAAGGTAGCTCTCTTGTGCACAGAATGGAGACTAAAACCACATGAAGGTTGTTTTGGAAAGTCAACTCCAGCAAGTCTGATTTTTACAGGAGGTGAAAGTCATCAAGCCTTTTAGCTGTAGTTGTAATTAATTGTCCCTCAGATACCTTTACTCAGCTTTTGTGCCTTTTAGGTTACCTACATTGACTGAAAATATGTAAGACGAGTGTCAACAGCATAGCCTGAAGTCCACAGAGCTGAAGTTTGGAATGGTCTACAAAGAACACATCATTTGTTTTTGAAACACATAGGGGAATATAGGGCAGAGCCATTTTCTTTTTTTACTTTTATGGAGAATGTTTGTTTTCTTTGCCTGGTTTGTACCATTGAGGTGCATGTGAACCTAGGTAGACCTAGGATATGTGGCTACTCACAGAGCTAGTGCTATCTGCAGCCCTTGGAGACTTGGAAGGTCATGCCCTATCTTTTGGCTATGCCCCTTCAGTGTCCTGAAGGCAGAGGACAAAAGCCTCCGACCTCCAGTGACTTCTTTAAGAGATAACAAATTCCTCTCATTGGGAGAACGTTTCTTCTTCACTGAGCATTTTTATTTCTAGAGTATTCACCGAAACCAGGGATACTACTTGTAATGAGGACTGACGTGTCTCTAGACTCTGCATAGAGTACAGTAGTTTAAGCTATTTCCAATGGCAACGTAGCAAAGAATCATTAAAAGATGCTACATATTTCCAGTTTTCTTCCATAACCCTTTGTCTTTCCCTTTCAGTTAAAGTTAGATTTTTGAAAACATAATTCAAGAAAAAGTAGTGCACCTAAATGAGTCACTCAGTTGATAGCAGCAGATCAGACTCTGCAATCAGTATTTTATTTAAGTAAAATAATTGAGTGGCAATTGATAATACATGACAGCTTAAGATTGCTTTAATTGCTTAGTTTCCCAGAACACTCCTAAAAAGAAAATTAATTTCTCCATTGTATTTTTCTGGTTAAATGACCCTCATGGAAATAAATCCAGAGTGGAGAATTAGTAGTGCTGCAAACAAAGTGTAGAAAGTGTTGAAGTTTTTGTCATCGTCTTTGCACAGTTTCTATTTTTAAAGATAACATACCACCTGTAATAAAGTACCTTTCCCAGGGCTGGTATCAGTCAGTGTGATAGATTACAGCTACTTCCCTCACTACTCGTATGAGTTTATACATTGCAGCCTAGGGCGGAAAGCATGAGACGCTAAAGGAAAAGTCAGTGTGTAAGATACTGACTTTGGAGTTTGCTTATGGATTTCCGTATCTTTGGTGTCTTAATGCTCAGGAGGCCTTCTTCCAAATGACTGCAAAAAAGTGTAGCTGTAAATATTAAAATGCACTTTATTTTCTTTCCTTTTTTTATGGTTGTCACCAATAACCAGATCTATTGTATTTTAAAAAAACTAAGTTTTTCGTAGGTTGCTGTCAGAACCCATATATCTCACTTTTTGCAGTTTGTTGCTGGAGAGACACATGGCTCGTTGGAGTGGTTTGGATGCTGATACAAAACGAATGTAATGTAATGTAGTAATGTAGACTGATAGTTCCTGGCAGACAGGTATCTGTATCACAAACCAGTCCATAGCAATTGCATCTAATCGGTGTGTTTATCATCCGGCTCTTGCAGAAAAGACCAAGTGACCTTAAATAAAAGCCTTTTCTCAGACAAGGCTATGGACAATTGTGGATGGACATTTCTCTGGTTGGCGTGGCTTTTATTTTTTAACATTTTGTGCTGTATTTAATTTTCATTCTCCGGATATCAGGCTGGCAAATTTCACAGATCCTAAGCTGCAACCTGTATTCTAAATACTAATGGATATTCCCTATTGGGAGAACATTTCTTCTTCACTGAGCATTTTTATTTCTAGAGTATGAAGGCCACAATGTCAGGCATTTCATTATCTCTATTTGTATTTATTCTTCTTGGGTCTTTAATGCATTTATTGTTGTGCCATCTGATTACCCCATAAATGTAAGTGAATTTACCTTGGAATGGACTCCTTATGTCAACTCTGGGAAGCTGCGACAGGTGAGTTGGCTAAAAATCCCACAAAAACATGTCCACCATAGCAGAAAACAGAAGCAATATTTCTAGCCTGCGAATCTCTTTCATATATAGCCCAAGGGCTGTTGTTTTTTTTGGAAACACAAGGATATTGATCTTTCTTTTGTGGTAGAGTAGTGTGAAACTTGATTGCAGGAGAGAAAAAGGTTGGATTTGCAGTGTGGGTGCAGATACTTTCTTCTGTAACACTGACAAAATAAATGCGTAACCTAAGAAGTGTAAAGAGTAAGTATGAGGTGTGACCAGTCTAATGCATTTTTGGTGTTATTGATTCAAAATATGCATTATAACATCCAAGAGGCTTGCACCAGCTACGTTTACAAAGAGCAGTAACATCAGATGCTGAGTAGAGTGAAATAGAACTGTGGCATGCCCCATTTTAGAGAGCAGAGCTGATGTTTTCCTTTGCACTTGGGAGAGTGGTGGTATCTCTTCTCACTTCATTTACTTGGTTTATAGATCTCCCTTCAGCCTTCCCTTTGTTGTAGACAACTCGGTATTGAGGGCTTTATGAGTATCTAAGAGAAGAAGAGAGTGATGGGGATGAAGGAAGGGCACTGCACTGAACAGTGTGAAAATGCACATGCTCTCCTCAGTCATGGATGACTTATGAAGCATTTCTCTGCACTTTGAACTTATTACATTATTCCTTTGTTCTCCATACAAGCATTGCTTCTCACTTCTCTGATGAGAGCCATAATTGTCCTTGCTCTGCCTGATATCAGACTATTACAGCATTAACTTAAAGGAAAAAGGGAATCAATGCAGTTTTTTTTAATCAAAACTAAGCAAGAGAAACCAAATTTTATTTTATTTTTTGATTGTTTGCTTGTTATCAGAACATATCAGTGTTCATGCTTATCTTGCACCAGAGTGTTTAGCCAGAAGAAAAAAATAAAGCCCAAGATTTAAGGTCTGTTTTGTGCTACTGTAGACAGAAATAGGCTGTGTTTGTATCTCTGCAATCTGCTAAGCCTCAGATGCTTGTTTCACACCCGGTATATGTTGGAGGAAAGTTAGATCTTCAGATTGTTAGTGTATCTATCTACATGCAGTTACTATTTATACAGCTGTGTGGTACACGAGAATATACGTGTATATTTGACTGTATAAATACTTGTATTTGTGTATGTGAATTCACATACCTTTACAAACTGCTGAATTTAATTGAGATTTTGGATGTAAATTAATTTGAAGTTCATCGTTATGGTTAGTAACAAGAACATTTTACATGACCATAGAATCATGGAATGGTTTGGGTTGGAAGGGACCTTAAAGCTCATCCAGTCCAACCCCTGCCATGGGCAGGGACACCTCCACCAGACCAGGGTGCTCAAAGCCCCATCCAACCTGTCCTTGAACACTGCCAGGGAGGGGGCATCCACAGCTTCCCTGGGCAACCTGTGCCAGTGTCTCACCATCCTCATAGTGAAGAATTTCTTCCTCATATCTAGTCTAAATCTACTCTCTTTTCATCTGAAACCATTACACCTCATCGTATCACTAGAAGCCCTTGTAAAAAGTCCCTCCCCAGGTTTCTTATAGGCCCCTTCAGGTACTGGAAGGCCACTATTTGGTCTCCCTGGAGCCTTCTCTTCTCCAGGCTGAACAGCCCCAACTCTCTCAGTCTGTCTTTATAAAGGATGTGTTTCACTCCCTTGATTATCTTTATGGCCATCCTCTGGACTTGCTCCAGCAGGTCCATGTCCTTCATCAGGACTGGACACAGTGCTCCAGGTGGGATCTCACAAGAGCAGAGAGGCAGAATCACTTCCCTGGACCTGCTGGCCACTCTGCTTTTGATGCAGGCCCAGGATGTGGTTTGCTCTGTGGACTGCAAGAGCACATTGTTGGCTCATGCCTGTATTTGTGCTTGGGCTTGCCCCAGTCCAGGTGCAGGACCTTGCACTTGGCCTTGTTGAGCTTCATGAGATTGTCATGGGCCCACCTCTCCAGCCTGTCCAGGTCCCTGGATGGCATCCCTTCCTTCCAGCGTGTCAGCTGCAACAACTTGGTGTCATTTGCAAACTTGCTGAGGGTGCCCTCGATTCCACTGTCCATGTCTCTCACAAAGATATTGAACAGTGCTGCTCCCAATACCGACCCCTGAGGAACACCATTCTTGATCTTTGGTACTTTATTGTATGCCACATTTTCTCAAATATAAATTGAGGATACCTACTGAAAAACAGAACTATTGATAACCTCCTCCCTTAACACATCTCTTGTTTCCAGATCTAAAGAGTTTTAAAAGGGCAAAATATCTCTTTCTATGATTCGTATTATTATATTTCCCTGAGGCTACGGTCCTGTTCTGACCTTCAGCACAGACTTGGAACTGCTAAAGTTCCTGTCAAAGAAAATATCTGCCTTAAACAGCCTTCGATCTCTATAAAGGCAAACACTGAGGGATACAGAGTACATGGGAGACAGCATTGTAATAGCAATGTCTGTTTGTAGGCAAAGTGATCCAGATTTATGGTTGTGAAGCTTCAGAGAAAGGGCATAGTGCAAAAGGTGGCTAAAAGATATTAACACATCTGACAGTAATGTGCTGTTGCCCCCACATGCCTCTCACACATTTTAGATAGTATCAGGGATAATGGCACCTATCATTAACATAGGCTGTCAAGAAATGTCTTCAAACTCAGTTTGATGGCTAAGAGGAGAGGAGTTTTGCAAGGGAACTGCCTGTCATACCCACTCATGCTCAGATTGCTGCTGGTGGGAAGGCACGCACTGTGGGTGTTAGAGAAGGTGAGTTGGAGGTCTTATGTCCAATTCATTCAGGTGGATTGTTAAAATGAATAGTAACCACACGTGTGTCTGATCTTTGAGATGTCCATTAGAGCAGACAAGAGCTGCAGTAAATATATTCCCACCTCTTCCTGTCCTGCCAGTCCTGCAGTACAAGTTGTTCTGCCTCTTCAAATATCCAGAGCAATTTAGTCTTCACACTCACCAGCCTTGTCCTCTTCACTACTCAGAAATTTGCACAAAGACAGCATGGTAGGTTGAACATGTCATTGGGTCATTTCTCACTTTGGACACAATGAATGATATTACTCACTGGCTGGTTCCAGGATCTTTCTTTATTCATCCCTGTGGAGGTGCCCTCTGCATTGGCCCCATTCTGATGAACTCGAAGCATCTCACTTTCCATAGCCTCTCCAGTTGGCTTTTGGTGAACAGGAATGCTGTTTGTGTTGGATTTCTTGAGCCCGCTGACCCAAGGTAGATGCTGGATTAGCATTCTGAAACTCGGCATAACTATTTTAATTACACAGTGCCATGCTGCTCTTCCTGAGATGACACTGACCGCTATGACAGCAAAATAGAGAGGACACATGCACAAGCAAGCAAGAGGGAGAGAGAAACTCCCCACACTGGCTGTTGTTCGGTCCCAGAGGAGATCTAACTCAGTCTGTAATTGCTGTTCTGGATAGCTTCTGCCCTCAAAACAATTTTCTGCTGGTCTGTTGTTGTTTAGGCTGAATCAGTTTGATTTATAGAATGTCATTTTTTTTCTCCCCAGCCTTGGACAAGAGAAAAATATTTGTTGAAAGGCTGTTGCAGCAAGATTTAGTTTTTGCCCATCTAACATCAGAGAAGCTTGCTCACATTTTATATTATTTTTCCCCTTCTCCTTCCTTCCCTTATCTCACAGAAGAGAGTGGGGATAGATGAACGTCAAGCTTTGATTATTCTTTCCATGTGCTCTGGATCTTAGATTTACACATGCTGGACCGCAGGGTAGGAGATGTCCCTGGAGTGTTGCAGATGGGGCAATACACGAGAAGCATCTCAGCATCATTTTGGTAAAACATGGCAGACACTACAAAGTTGTTTGTTGGGGTTTTTTTTTCCTGTATGGTTTTTGTTTGTTTGTTTTTCCCAAAGGTAACAAACACTAGGGTTTTGTTTTGCTTTATTTTGTTTTGAAGTGCTTCCATATGCAGAAATGCACACAGGAATGTTATATTGCATTTTTCAGAATCTCCTTCAGGTTTGTTTTATAGCTCTGCTGACTGCTTATTGCAGAGCGGATGGTGGGGCAGAATGAGGCCTCACTTGTCGAATTCAGCATCTCCTGAACATTGAGTCAGCGATTAATTTAGAGGCTGATTTGTAGTCCTTCAAAAACTACATGGATGGTTTGTGAGTACACACAAAAGTACATGTACTAAATATGATAGACCACTGTTTTCTCCTATCTCAATTTTATACAAACCTCAGGCAAACATTCTTAGATATAAGTGTGACCTTTCCCTTGAGGACCTCAGCTGACATTGGTAAAGTATGCTGGGATCTGGCTAAATGTGAGAGAGAAATTTTCGACAGCACATGCTTGTTCTGTGTCCTTTTGAGGAGAGCATATTTCCCCTTTCTGGTTTATTTAACGCTGTTCTCGTGACTGGAATACAGAAGTGTCCTTCAAATACTGTTAAGGTCAGGGCTAGGTTAGAAGTTTTCAGTGTGGATAAATCTTCACCCCACTAAGCGTGAGAGTGGGAACGGGAGGAAGTTTGCATATTTGCTGTCTTGGCAAATACTTCAGTAATGTTTATCCCATTGGGAAGTGGGCTTCTGGGATTTATGATTAGGTTGTTCACATCTTGGTAACAATGTCTGGGTTTTACAACCCAACTTGCTCCCAAATTAATTTTTAAAGTGTTGAAACTGTGGCCTTGTTAAAGTAAAAAATGGGAAAAGTAAATTTCTAGTTTGTCTCCAAACTCATATTTGCCACAGTTTCCGTGCCAGAGTTGGAACTTTGGATGTTTTTCCAAAATCTCAGGATGTTGCAATGACATTATTCACTTATTGAGTCAGGTTATGTGACCCAAATAGTCCCGCCATTTTGACCTAGTACTTACTGTTAAGAAGTTTCCAAACTAACTTTCCCTAGTTAGAGTTAATCCTCTACATCTTTAATGTCCTCAACTCTTTCATTTCTCTGATTTTCTCCTCTACGTGACTCGTTTATTGGCACTTCTCTGCTTTTTTGGTCTTCTTTAGTTACTGCCATTTTTTTTCCCATCTCTGATTTTACTGATGTGGTCTTAATCCTTTTTGTTCCCGCATGGATGATGTTAAATCTTGTATACTCATCTTTCCAATAGATTTCTTCTTTAGGGGAAAGAAAAAAAAAAAGTAAAAAAGGGGAAAAGAGGATTTATATGAAACAATTGTCTCCCTCTTGCTGCCGAAAGTAAGGAGACAATTTTTACCAGACAAGAAAGTCTAATGTTGATTAAAACCTAAGAAACCTCAGCCTAGTGAGCCGGCAGGGAGACAGCGGTTTTGGAAAGGTAGCTGTTGTACTTCTGGTTTCTGTGGAGCCAAAGGGAGTTATGAGGAGCTGTATTCCACTGAGAATTTCGCATAGTATGTGCAAACCTGGGAAACCAGAGGCAATCTGATTTTGCTAACAAACTCTGATGCCTGGCAAGTTCAGAGGTATTTCATGAATAGAGCTAACCTGGCAAGAAGAAACGGGAACATAGCTCCTTAGGTATATTACATTTTGGGAGGTCTTGTATTTCGGGCTATTTTTCTTTCTTCTATTTTTTCTTTTGTTTTTCTCAGGGACTTTGAAGCTTTGCATTGCCAGGTTAAATTATTCAACAGATTCCTTGCTTCGGGTCAGATTGCTTTGTGCTGTGTGCTTTACAACTCACTCCTGTTTGTTTTTCCTTAAATACAGTAGTAATTTTTCTTTCCTTCCAAACAACTCAGTGGCTGGATTTAGCTAATGCGTATTTGCTGAACAATAATTTTCAGTGTTGTTACAAAGTTATGAAAAGGATCTGTACTTTGCGGCAGCAGATGGCTGTTTCATCCCAAGTACCTGGATATAAATGGCAAATCTGAAACCACGCAGCCTTGAGTTTCCCCTCTAATTCTTCCCTTCTCATGATGATATCCAGGGATCAGCAGGCAGACAGCCCAACTCCTCGCACTTAAATTAGCTGAGGAGAACCCAATGGGGAGCCAATACATCATCTGATCTTTCTTAGACTGAATTGAGCACTCATTTTATTCCAATGGCAATACTTGGCAAGGAGTGGGAGGGAGGCATGGATAATTCAATATATGTCGCAGTCACCTCTGTCTAACCAAATGTATGTGCAAAAACGTGTTCATGGGTTTTAAGTGGCGTTCACTTAAAGCGCTGTGAAAGAAGCAAAGCAGAACAAAACAGACTGAATTCTAGAAAGAATTTTGTTTATGTTGCAAGTAACAGGAACCAAAGATCGATGCCAGTGGCAATTAAGCCAAGAGAGACAAATAAGCATTCTGGGCTTTTTTAGTATTATTATTTGTTTGTTTAAGTTTTCCTTCATCGTATTTTACTAAGCAATTAAATGGAAGCAGAGCAACACATTAAAGTTAATTCTCAGTTTTCCACTTTTTGCTAAACTTTAGCTGTCTCCTTTCAAAGACTTTTACCAAAAATCCTGAACAGCTCGCCATTCAAAACAAAAAAATTAAAATCACAACTAATTTCTCCTCATTTCCTGGCAATGATTTACTACCACAATGCTCAAGTACATTCTCAAGTAACTTAAACTTCATTGCTTTTACAAAATATTCTGCAGTATTTACAAGTTATGAATAATACCATACATAATTAAAGCTCCATTATGCTTGACAAGTGAATGAATTACGTGCGTTTTGTGATGCATTACCCAGTCTTTGCTTGCAGGTTTAGTTTGGTTGGATTTTTTTTATTTCTCACAGCTTTCTAAACCTTTTGTTTTTCCTGCTCCTTCAGTTATTTAACAATTTGTAAAATTCTAGAATTCACAGTGGGACTCCCAGGCTTCATTACAAATTAATGTGATGCTATGGCATTACAGAATTAAATGTTACACCATTTATATTCTCATAACAAACTTCAGTAGAAGGACATGGACTCATTTTGCACCATTTTCTAAATTTACCAGTAGGGAAGCTGAGTTCTTTAAAAGTGGGGGGAAGCAACGAGACCTTTTGGTGTGATGGAGCAGAGCTGCAACAGGACCTAAGCAGATAAATGAATTACTGTGCAATTAGCCTCGGAGGAAGCAGTTTCTTAGGAAAAGCATCCAGTGCTGGATTCTCTAGTACAGGGGATACATGGACACGCTCTTGGCCAAACTGTGGAGTCTCCATCCATGGAGATATGCAAAATCAAGTAATCATGGCCCAGTTCAACCTTCTTCAATTGACTGCTTTGAGTAGGGGTGTTGGACAAAGTGGTATCTCAAGGTTCCTGCCAACCTCAATGTTTCTGTGACTCTGGGATTTGTACAGCTTAACAAAATGCATTTCTGTTCTGTGCCACATTTAGCATTATCTATATTATTATGCCTATTACTGCTAGATTAATTCTTTTTATAAAAGCCAATGTCATATGAAGTCAACGTATGCTCACATTTGTATATGGTAAGTTTTCAGAAATGCTCACATTTGTATATGGTAAGTTTTCAGAAATGAGTGAAACAAACTCACTGGCAATATACTGTGTTTTATCTAAGAAAATGTTGGTGCTAAATATAGGGTGGTTTTGGTTTTGATTTTGGGTTTGGGTTTGGTTTTGGTTTTGGTTTTGGTTTTTACATGTGGAAATGTATAAATTAATCCATTCATCAAACAGGTCTTTCCTTATTTTCTTCCAATAAGATTTCAAATTCAGTGAGATTTTGATCGTATCTCCCTCAGTTTATGAATAGTATTTTATCAGATGGATGGTATGCTGAAAAATGGCCTTTTTCTATGTAGGAATCCACACTCTGGATTGAGTGACCTGCATCAAAAGTATTTCTTTTTAGAAAGAGAAATGTTTGCTGCTGTTGTTTTTATTTTCTCTCTTAGTTCTTCACAATTCTGAAAAGCAATGATATCCTCTGATCATTGTACTTGTTTCTTATAGAAAGCTTGAGTCAACTGGATGACTTGAAACCAACAAACTATGGCTTTGTTTAAGGCGCTTTTTGATTTAGTATGGGAGCATGATAACATTTGTTTTAATTCTACACAGACGAGGTTTTCTGGTTTTGTTTTTTTCCTTTGCAAAGCTTGACTGTGGAACATGCCTTTTATGCCTGGATATTACCCATTCGTCATTAATATTAGACTTGTTGTCTTTTCAGAGTGACATGTTGGATGTGAACCAGATTATTAAAGACTTGGCCTGCATGGTGCATGAGCAAGGAGATGCAATAGGTGGGTATCGTGGTAAAGTATGGGCTTTATTAACCTCCTGTACCTTTCCAATATAATGTTGTGTGTTCCCTCATGAGCAGCTCTTTGTTGATGCTGTCATTATTTTTCCTGTGCTTTGGACATTTTGTACATCTAGTGGTGTTTTGATGAGATAAACAGCCCTGTGCAATAGAGTTCTCATATTAAGGATAGTTACCTGGTATATTTAGCATAAATTAGACTTGGCAGTGAGATCAGTCCATTCCCTTTTGACTGTAAAAAGGAAGCTGGAGAATATACAACATTAGCTGGAAAGTGATACAATTCTTCCTTTCTACCTGGAACTGTAATTAAAAAACAATACTAGTAGCAATTATTGTTATGTTTATTGATAGCGGTAGAGAAAATTAAGCAGCTTGCTTCTCCTAAATGGAATTTTCTTTCCACGTTGCAGGGTGTGTCTGATTAAATTTCCAGTAGCCTAATATCATGAAGTGCTCATATGCATAGTCTGAAGCTTCTGCTAATTAGTTGACCTCCTCTTGCTCTCCAGCTACCAGTGGCTAGGAGCATGGTGGAGAAAACTTGGGAGAAGAGATGCGAGTAATCCTTGGCTTTACCTTTAAGAGCAGCCCATCTCTGATAGCCGTCTCTTTTTGTGAATAGAGGGATAAGACAGTAGAACAGCTCCTTTTAGATTCACTCTGACCCTTGTCTTTGTTACTGCTGTCTTCTCGTGCAGCTAAGAACAATTAGAGGGTTTTTTTTCTGTATTTCTTATTTTGTGTATGTATGATAATACTGTGCAGTGCTTCAGAAGCAACTGTCTACTTCCAAATTGGAGATCTAATAGTCCTAACATCACATTAAGGGACCTAAGTTCCAGAGAAGTAAAATCTGTGGATATATTTCTAACCTCCAGTGCTCAGCTGGAGTTCTTATTGGAGCTCCTGGGAGCTGGATCAAGTCCTAAGACAGCCATATGTAGATCATAAACGAAGAAACTCTTCTCTGCTGTTTATTAATCACTCTTTCTTTGCAAAGAAAAAACACACTTTTCTTTGCCAAGCTCATACCTTTGCAAATTTCCATTAGCATATCTCCTTTGGCACTGAAATGAGCTAGCTCCAGCCCACTGAGAAACACCACTCAGGTTCACAGGTGCAGAAGAAAATCAAGATGATATCTAAACCCAACTTCTTTTTTTTTTTTTTAATTTATGCTTTTTTGGAAGCTCATTTTTGTACATGGATAACTTTGGAGCCTGATTCATCCTAAAAGCACATCAGATGTTAATGCCTTGAGGGACATGACAGCATACATCAGCTAGCTTCAAGATCCTTGCAACGTCTTTTCTTAAGGCAGTTTATTTTTATTTTAAAATGTTGCCCATGTATAGAAGCCACCGCAGTATTAACTTGCCTGTGAGACAGAGTTAGGCTTTGTAGGACATTTTGTCTTTGAGCCAGCATAAGGTTTTGTTCCTTTTATATTTGACACGCTCTTTCTTCTTCTTGTTTCACTGCAGCAGATTTTTAATAGTTTTTTTAAGAGTATCTTTTCCGCCTGGCAGCCCATCCAGGTATCTTTTCAACCAACTGCTGAAAGGTCCCACTGTTTACTTTTTGACATTCGTATTACACAGAAGTAAGAACGATTAGGAATCAGGAGGTAAAGGGAGTTGGAACCCCCACAGTGAAAATTCAAAAGCAATGTTGATAAAAGACAATTCTCTTGGCACTTGTTTTAGGGGGTTTTTATATATTTCTCTTATATGCATGAAGTGAAAGCTCTGTATATGCTTATTGATAAAACAAGGGGAAAAAAGCTTAACCAGAGAATGTGAGGTGCACCGCTCAGAAAAATGCTCCCAGGCTTGTAGACCAAACTGCTCTCTGGTTCATCTGAGCTGGGGAGAATTGATAGAAAGAGCTTGTCTGGCACAGGCAGAGTAACTCATACTTCTCACAAAAAACTAAAAGTAGTTTTGCTAGCATGTGGGCCAGTTCCTTAATGAACGCATTCATAACGCTCCCTAGGGTGGAGAGCAATTTCTGTCATGCAAGGAGGAAATAGATGAGAGGAAATGCAAACTCATGGCAGCATACCTCTGTTATTTTTTTGTCTTCTGCAAATAAACTCCACGCCTGTGTTCCTAGGCATAGCATCAATTTGATATGAATATTTAACTAAGCCTTACAGTATGAGTGAGTCCAAGCCCTTGAAGCCAAAACAAACTAGTGGCCTAAGTTAACTCTGAATCAACAGGAAAAGTCTTTTCAACACAATCTTACAAGAGCTCTTGGCAAAAGCATCCCTATGCAGCTATGCAGGGGAGAGGGTGTGAGGAGGAGGACACTAATAGGAGATATCAATAACTGGCTCTGGAACTGGTGCTGGTAACATGGATTTGGGTCCTATAGCCATTGTGAGCCTGTTTGCAGATCAGCATCTGCTTGGGAGAGATGGGATCCAGCTCACTAAGCAGGGTAAAACTATTTTTGCCAACAGGATGACTCACCTCATAAGGAGAGCTTTAAGCTTTGAATGATGACAGAGGAAGAGGGCCACCAGTATTCCTGTGAGAAAGCAACAGACTGGCTGAATAAAGGGCGTGGGGTGGTGTGACAGGAAGGGTTCGCAAAGTCATCGCAATAGGTCCTGGGCAGGGTCACCTCTAGCACTTGCACATAGGCAGTGAGGTGCCCACAAGGCACCATTATAGACAAATACTCCAAACCTTCTCCAGGAGCTTGACATGCTGGGGTGTATCTCTAAAGTGCCTGTACGCTCATGCACACAATATGGGAAATAAACATGAAAAGTTAGAGATCTGTCTGAAGTTGCAAGGCTACATTTTCATTGAGATCATGGAGAGATGGTGGGATGGCTCTGATGACTGGAGCGTTGCATTGGAAGGGTACAGGATCCTTAGGATAGACAGGGTAGGAAGATAATGAGGAGGAGTTCCCTTTATGTAAGATAGCAGCTGGAGTACATGGAGCTCTCCCTGAGGATGGATGAGGAGCTGATGGAGAGTTTATGGGTTTGGATTAAAAAGTGGATGCAGCCCTCTACAGACAGATAGGAACATCCTCATGTTTGCAGGCTGTGTTCCTCATGAGGCACTTCAACCACCCCAATATCTGTTGGAGGGACAAGACAACAGGACATAAATAATCCAAGAGGTTCTGGAGTGTGTTGGTGATAACTCTGGGGATCTGGTGTACAAATTGCAAAATCTCAAGATGGCTAGAAGGCACCATCTCCACTGCTAAACTTTACTCTCATGGTAGCAGAAGGGTTCTTCAGCCAAAGCACCCAGGGCAAGGATGAAGGACTTGGCACTGTGAGAAGCAAATTACACTAGGGGTGATTGCTAGAGCAACTGCCACTCCATTGCATGCTCATAGATGGCCACTCAACTGAATTACAAGTACCTGTTAAAGACAAGTGCTTGTCATGTAACAGAGGATAAAGATGACCTCAATAACAGTTACTGTTTATTACTACTGTTACTGTTACTGTTACTATTATTTGCTTATGGCAAAAGGAAACACTGTTCTATTTTTCTTTTAGAAGAGATGTTCTTCCATTCTACCTGTGTATGTAGCCTTACTAGTTATGCCAAAACACTGTGCAAGATCTAAATCCCTTATCTAAGCTGCTCCAATTCAGCTTTCACCACTTACCCCACTGTTTGCAGCTCCATCACAATTCTCGAAGCCACAAGGGCTGACCCACATTGTTCTGGAAACATGTTATACTTTTTAAAGAGGTTGCATTTTTTCCTCTGTTGACAGTTTTGGAACCCATCTTCTGCCGATGTATCTGCAACCTCCCCAGCTCCCTAAAATGGAAAGAGATCCCAAAATCACATACCAATAATCTATTTTAAGATTACAGTGGCAGAGATCTATTTTACCAGTCCTCTACCTCTTTGTCCAGACCAAACATATAGAAATCTAACTTTACAGAGCAAATCCTGAAAGAAGACCCTACTGCATCAAGCAAAAGATTTCCTCAGACTTTCTTTTTCTTCCATGACTTATCCAGGCTTAGATCTTGGTGCTACTTACCTTTCACTTAACTCTTGAAGTCTGGGCGTTTTATATTTGAAAATAATAGAGTGAGGAAACTCCATAACGTGATCTAAAGTGGATGCTCCCTCACTTTACTAACTTAACTACATGGTAGTTGTCAAGCTAAAGCCCACAGACCTGCCAAGATAAATATAAATGTGGCAGCTGGTGCTTTCCTTCAATCTTGGAAGTTCTTCCTAATGATGTCAATATATTCAGTCATTGAGTAATGCTGGTGTTCAAGGACGTACCACATTGTCACTTACCTCACAAACCTCCTTCAATATTGCTGATTTTAGAAGCAATAAAAGCAATAAAATAAAAACAAGTTTTTGAATGTAGGGAAGTTGGGTTTTTTTAGGTTTGGGTTTTTTGTTGTTGTTTCGTAGGGAAGTTGTTTTTTTTTAGGTTTGGGTTTTTTGTTGTTGTTTTAGGGTTCTTTTTTGGTTTGGGTTTTTCTTGCTTGTGAAATCAGATCTGCGTTGTTGCCTGTTTTATCATCGTTGTCTTTGTGTTTGCTTGTGAAATCAGGTCTGCTTTGTTGCCTGTTTTATCATCGTTGTCTTTGTGACCTGAAGGCTGGTTTAACACCTAGACATGGTCAAGAGTCAAGAGGGCCCATCAGCATCCTTGCACACATGTCCTCCTCCAGTCTGACTGCCTGAATGGCACAGCCAAGCCTGTGGTGAGATGTGCTGATGCAAACCAAGCTGGGAAATCATTCAGCTGAATCCTTAACTAAACTCTCCTGAATTATGTGTCTCGGTTGGGACATCTGCAGAAAATGAGCACATCTTGAGAATAGTCCTGAATACCTGAATGTAATGGCTTTAAAATCTATGTTCAATTGAATGTGGTCTGCAAAGTCTCTCATTTGGATAAGTTTTCTAAGTGATCTCAGAGGAGGATATTATGTGAATGGGTACATTTATGTTCTTGTTGGTTCCTGATGAATCAGGAAATCTTCTCTTGCATCTCTTGCTTTCAGCCCCTTGTTGAGGCATGGAGTTACACGACAGTACAGAGCACAGCCCATGCAGGAAGGGCACGCTGGGATATTTCTGAATCGTTGATAAACTATTTCATTTCCCAAGAAACCTCCAATTTCTTCGTACATCCTGGGTATATATCCTGTCTAGGTGTACTGCTACAATTGAGTTTTTGGAATCATGATCTCTGACCAACTCATTTCATAATAGGCAGCACAAAAAATGAATGACTGCTTGCGCTTCGTTCCTGTTTCTGCTCTCTGTGAGTGTGAGTTTTTATGTGTTCCCTTGTTGTACATGGATTTTTAGATTTAGCTTTACAGCTGACAGTGCTGGTAAGACAGCACATGCTGGTTTATAAGGAAAAGACTAACGGGTGACTCTACACTTGCAAATTTAGTAACGCCTAAAGATTTGTCTGCTGTTCTGTGTTTGACCCTCATAATGTGATTAGACTGGTGTACTTGCAGTTAATGAGACAGCTAATTTTGTACAAGAAACAAGGCTCTTCCTTTTATGAGGCTTATTGCCACCAGTAGGATTCTTCTCACAGCAATTTATCCAAAGTCATTTTTGGGAAGTATGAACTGCCTTACTCTCAATTTCTAGTAACACTGCAATTGAGCTGTAAATGTCATGAAGGCAGAAGCTGCCCAGGTGGTCGGTTTGTTTCTGCTGGGAGGTGTTACACGCTGCCACAGACAGACTGTGTTTGAGAGGCCATGGCTTGAGTAGGTTAAGTGAATCAAACCAGCCATGTAAGGCAAGAGGAGTCAAGCAAGTTGTAAGTAGCAGTGAGTTTACTTTGTAAGTAAAATATATGATCTTTCCAAGATAGCAAGCAGAAATAAAGTATAATCATTTCTATGAATCAACACCCCCATCATCCTCATTTATTCCTGTGACAAACTCAGGGATCTGATAGCTTGTGCTGTCACTTGTGAGATGGAAGGTGAATTTTGTGTTAATAGTAGATAGAAGTGGACCTCAGCAAAATACTGCAGGCAAGTGACATTAAGATACTTATCCAAACTGTGTCAATTCGTTAGCTGGATTTAGAAAAACAAATATAATTATTTTGAGCTTGCTTTCTTTCTTTGTAATTTTAAAGAAAAATTACATTTTGAAATAACATTTTCTTTAACTTCGATGCCTTATAGAATAAAAAAAAGTGTTGAGTTTACATCACAAAGAAGAAGAAATAGTATGCTACAGACAAGTAGCTGAAATTTCCCAATCAAATCTAGATTGAGTGTTGTTTCCTCTTTAAGTTACTTTCAAAGATTAGCTTGGAGAAAAAAAATAATCTACCACACCCCATATATTTTTTGCATAGAAAATGTCCTGTTGCAATTCCTTTTTTCAGCAGAAAAAGAAGACAATGGGGAGGAGGGGGGAAGTTAATCCGGTCTGTTGCCATGATATAATATTGTCCCACATGCAAATTTTGTGGGATTAAAACTAGAGCCTTGGATTACCCAAAGCCATATAAGAGCATTGTGTGGGAAGTGTAGGTGCCTTGGATAGATAGCTGAAAGTGTACAGCAGGCAATAAGGTCAGAGACCATACCGTCTTCCCTCAGGATCTCTTCATATGGTGACTGTTCTCCTGTGGTAAATATCAGTAATTTGAGACCACTTTACCTCTGTAAGAAAGAATGGTAAATTGCTTTACATCCGCTAAAGTGGTAATATTTCTGCACTCTGCCATTTAGCATGGAGCAGATAACATAAAGTACCTTATTCTCTGGTAAGATGTGCTATTTTCCAATAGATATATGTGGGACAATGTTTGAATTTTAAATCTCTAGAAGATGTGTCCTGGCAGGCATGGTAAACCTCTGGCAGAGTGATACCATTTTTCAGCACATACATATGTAGCAGATACTTGACATTTCCAAGATGCTTTTCAAGGACAGTATAAATCACTCAGGAGCTGAAGTGGTGCGAATTAATGCTGGTGTTTGGCCATTGCCTTATAGCCGCCTTTTTTCATACATGGCTTTGGGCTGTTGACCAAAGAAAACAAGCAGGAAGAGCTGGTTATGACATTTTAGGTTACTTCAAATAGACTTTCCAGGCCTGCTTGGAAAATTAGCATGAGCAGTTGTTCAGTGCTTCAGTCCTTACCTCTGAGGGTCATGGTGTGTTACCATGTGGAAGAATTGGAGCTCTGCTAAAATCAAATAGCAGGTTAGGTGGTAGCTGCCTTTTGTTGGAAGCAATAACCATGGCTCCTGATGACTTGTAGAGCTGCAAATTATATTTGCCTTAGTTTAGCACACAGGCAAGATTATTTTATAAATCCTCTCGTGTCTGGAATTTATAACTTGACGTTTACATTGAAGTTGGCAAATGACCAACCCTAAGCCATTTTAAACTTCACTCAGGAAGAACTGCCGTGTATTTCCTTCCTCTTAACATCCACAGTTGTGCCTATAGAGAGCCTGAGGGTCTTTTGTTTGTGGAATGAGACTCGCTTAAAACTCTCAAAGTACACGGCAGTTAGAATGAACAAAATTAGTTTTTATGCTGAAAGTAATTTCATCCAAAATTTGGCTTTTAATTAGAAAATAAGCCTTTGTATGTTACAAAACTAATACTTTTTATGTGTTTGTGTGCTCCTCAGTATGTTGTATTGATTATTTTTAGCATGAAGTTACAGCGATAAAAGAGGGTTAAGCTTATTAAAGTGCTAAAAATAAAAGCATACTGTGAAACCTGAAGCGAAGTTATAGCGATAAAAGAGGGTTAAGCTTATTAAAGTTCTAAAAATAAAAGCATACTGTGAAACCTGAAGAGGACCATTTTGGTTACTGCCAAGTGGGAGCATTTTCAAGTTCTCATTCACAAGCTCACTCTTCTGTCTTTCAAGCAGCTTTACTGAAAATGCCGCCTTGTGAAACCAGCACATTGTTGCCACTATAAAGCTTCAGGTCATGCAGGTGATTCCTTGATGCATTTGGACAAAAACCCCACTCCAGCCACTGGCACTCCAGTAATTTCACGTATAAGACTCCTGTTGGTCATTAGCAGGGCTTGATCTTAGAAGACAGGTAAATAGAGAGGGTTGAAAGACACCTCTTGGGGTCATCATGATTTCTGTCTTGGTGTGACAAGCGTGTCATAAAATAATATCAAATTACATCTAAAAGCTGGTTAGCTCCGTTGCCTTCACTGCTCCTGTTGCAAGGATGTGTTTTAGCTGGAAAATTAGAAATCTTTTTCCTTATTCCTTGGTGCATTTGTCTGCAGCCACCATCTGCTTTGGTGCAGCCCTGTCCCTCAGTTTAATAAAATGACGATCACATTGCCTTAAGGTTTTTGTTTGTTTTCAAACTGTACCGTAAATTTGTCATCACAGACTGAGGACAGAAAATTGCTGTGGGATTCAGGCTCTTCGGAAAATCCTAGCCTCAGGGCTGGGTCATCTCAGCTATTTGGGAAGAGCATCATTGTCCCTTCATACCAAAGCCAACAGAGAAAGGACAAGGCAGACTCCTCCCCCAGGGTTTTTCGGTCTACCTAGGATCTTACTGCCCCTCTGGAAATATTTGTCTCTCCATCCCCAAGCAAGGTACTTTGGCAAGGAGCCTGAGAGCGAGCAAGGTGAAGCTGTGAGCTATCACTAGCATTCAGTAACGGTGCCCTGAAATAGCTGTTAGAAGCACATTCATCATTGACCTATTAACATCACTGACTTATTACTTTCTTCCTTGTGATTTGACCCAAATTCTCTTTCCTTCCCTTGCTTTCCTGTGTTAATCAGCAGAAATATCTAGTTAAATTGTATTACTTATTTATGTCTCATTTTTATAGAGTTTTAGAGCTGTCTTGTTGGGGTTTTTTTGTGTTCTAGTTTTTCCCCTGTGTTTCAGGATTACAAATTGCTCCATTTCTTTTTTTTTAAATGGGAAGTTTACTTATTTCAAGGCTGGTATTCCCCTTTTAGGAGAACAAATAAGCAGAAACAGTGCCACCAGGGTCCATCCTCCTCCTGTAACATCAACATAAACTCTTATAGGACATGGAGGACACGTCCATCCCACTTGTGAAAGCCTGTGCTGGGAAAAACATCGACAGTGTTTGCAAAACACCGTGCATAACATATGATTAACCCATTCCACACTGTGCTAAGGGGGCGTTCACAGTGTTTAATTTTATCTAATGAAGGCAGATCTCCTTAGGCACCCCTGCAGGCAGCGAAAAGTGCTAGCTTCCTCTGGAGAGCCATTTAAGGAAGATAAATTAAGCTCCTGCTGTGATTTCCCTCTGCCCCAAGAGGAGCACAGAGATTACTCTTGTTTTGGGAGGATGTCTTACATAAACTTCTCCTCTGTAGCTGCTCTATACCTAAATGATTAATTATCTGAGGACAATCAGCCATAGAGCGGTGAAGGGTGTCTGTGCTATCCTGTTAAACAACAGATAGATGAGAAATCCTGTTACTTTGACTAGGCAATTGTCAAGGTGTTCAGCACACTCCCTCCACCCCTTCCAAATTTCCCAAATTCCCCCATCATTTCCAAATCCCATCACAAAGTAGGTTAATATACGGAGGTACTTTCCTACATGGAGTTGCATTTCATAACTGAAAAACATGGTCAGGCTTTGCACTTCTGAAATGAACAAGTGTCCTAGCAGGATATATTCTTAGTTTTGGTTCTTTTTTTCTTGTTTTCTTTTTTTTTTACCTGATTTTTACTACTTTTCTCCCCATCCTAACATGTCACAGCTTGCCTGTAATGTAGCTATGCCGTGCTGGAGCTCTGAGCAGTCAGGGTCTGAACTTCAAGTGATGTGAACTGGTGTTATCCCAACGGCTAGTTCTTATGGACTTCTACTGAATATATATAAAAAACTTAGGCAAAACCAATCTGATTAACTTTCCATCATGTAGTCATGCTTAACCATAGAAGTAAATACTTGTCAGCAAGTAGGCAACTAAGAATTTGTCACCTTGGGTGAGAGACAAGTTATTCTGGCTGATGCATGCTGTCTGTGTTAGTGAAATACTAACTTTTCTGCTTTCTCTGCCTTGTGCCCTGTTGTTTCTATATGCAGACGCTCATATACACATTGCTGATGATTGGATTGGGGCTCGTAGTTGCAAATAATGCATCCCTGTCCTAACGTGCAACCACAGAAAGCAAGCACTGCTACCCTGTCCTACAGAGCCAATCTAGCCCATAGTTCTATCACTTTTCAGCTATTTATCAATTCCAACCAAAAAGCATCAAATATCCCTTTACTGCTACTCCTATAAAATACGTAGAATGACCATGATTTGTGGTTCAACATCAACGTCTGTCTGGAAAGACATGATGTCCAGCTGTAGAGTTGGGATACCTATTCTTTTTAAACAGCAATGTGATACCAATTGACAGTAATAGTGCTGGTGGAGATGTGGTATTAGGGTTTTCCTTGTAAACTTGTTTAGGACCTCATTATTATCACATGCCACGCTGAAATCTGTCTACCATGTTTCACGTACAGGAAATACCTTGTTTCTCAGACACATGTTTGAACTAGATCTTGGGTAGATCCACTCACGTAGCAAAACCACTGCTCACTATAGTGTGTCATTCATGTTTTTGTTCATCCTTTTTGGTAGTTCAGCACCATTATCTCTGACTGGTATTGAAAAGAAGAATCTGACAGAAATGCCTTCAGATCAATGCAATAGTGGAAGTAAGCTCATCTAGACTGTCACACTGATGTGTGCAGATGCAGCTCTTCTAAGGCCCCGTAGAAGAAAATTTGATGTTTTTTCACAGACACAGGTTGAGTTCCTTAGAAGCCTTTTAATCTCCTCCTGCTGAGTGCTGAATGCAAGGAAGGCATTTTGGGTAGAGGTCAGTGATGTCAACTAAGGTCCACAATGTTAAAGTCTTAATAAAAATGGTTTGAGAAGCATTGGATATGGCCAATTAAACTACGGTATATCAATCTGTACGAGTGATGGCCATGTAGGTTTTTGTTCTTGTGTACTACAGTATGCATAATCTAAAATGGTATATCAACCTGTAGAAGTGATGGCCATGTAGGTTTTCTTTCTTGTGTACTACAGTATGCATAATCTAAAATAAAAGGAATGGAAAACTGGCTCACCCTGGTGTAATGACTCCAGAGCTTAAAATTACTTTAAACAGGTTTCCAGGTGTTTCCCAGGTGTAATGACGCCAGAGTTTAAAATTACTTTAAACAGGTTTCCAGGTGTTAAGCCAAAGTTTTTTTTTTATTCCATGCTTCTGTTGGCTTGCAGTGTCATTGCTCTCTTGTTTCGTTTTACAGCTGAGTTACTCGAAATGCATGCTTACATTAACAGACTTGCTACACTGTTTCGCTTAAAAATGGCAAAATCTGAATGCAACCACTTGCCACAGTTTATCTGCAAATCCTCATTTCTTTAGAATCATAGAACCATTTAGGCTGAAAAACACCTTTAAGATCATCAAGTCCAACAGTTAAACTGCCAAGTCCACCACTAGACCATGTCCCTAAGCACCACATGTACCCATCTTTTAAATACCTCATTAATACCTTGACCTCGTTAATGTTTATAAATTTGTAAAGGGTGAGTGTTAGGAGGAAGGAGCCAGGCTCTGCTTTGTGATGTCCAATGACAGGACAAGGGGCAATGGGAGCAAGCTGGAGCATAGGCAGTTCCATGTGAACATAAGGAAAAACTTTTTTACTGTAAGGGTGACAGAGCCCTGGCCCAGGCTGCCCAGAGAGGTTGTGGAGTCTCCTTCTCTGGAGACATTCAAGACCCGCCTGGCCGTGTTCCTGTGTGACCTGGTCTGGGTGATCCTGCTCTGGCAGGGGTTGGACTGGATGAGCTTTTTAGGTCCCTTCCAACTCCTGATATTCTGTGATTCTGTGATACCTCCAGGGATCCTGACTTCACCACTTCCCTAGGCAGCCCATTCCAATGCTTGGTAATCCTTTCTGTGAATAAATTTTTCCAGTTATCCAATCTAAACCTCCTCTGGTGCAACTTCAGGCTATTTACTCTTACCACTTGTTACTTGAGCAAAGAGACCGACACCCACATTGCTACAGCCTTCTTTCAGGTAGTTGTAGAGGGCGATAAGGTTTCCCCTCCATCTGCTTTTCTCCAGACTAAAGAACTCCACTTCCCTCAGCTGCTCCTCTTAAGACCCATCACAAAATTGACCAGACTAATTAATGTTTTTTTCTTCCGAAGCTAAACAATAAATTACTTAAATCTTCTATGGCACATCTTAATCCAGCCTCTAATACCATCAGTTGAAGAGTTTCCGTTGGTTTTATTAAGAATTAGAGAAATCTCTGGAGCTTTATCCTCAAATTTCTGTGTGTGAATGAATTCCTCCTGACCATTTGCATGCACTCCATGGTATAATACCTGCTGTGAAACCCACAGAAGCAGTCCAATGCACAGATTCTCCTACTATGGCCAAAAATTATTGGCTGCATATCTCTTAGGGGACAAGCTGGTCAAGTTTACTAAGATTTTTCTGCCTGAAACACAAACCCTTATTTGCAGGTTTTGAACCATACGTGTCTTGCTTTCTAAGTAGAGCTCTGACTTCAAAGTTAATATTTGTCATTGATTGAAGTGGGGAGCTGCCAGCTGCAATGTGTAGCTGATAATCTTTCTTTTCTAGTGTTATTTTGATTTCTCATGAATCCTCCAGCTTTCCCGAACATCAGACCTAGCAATCAAGAGTGAGATTCTTCTCCCTTAATTTTAGGTACTGGCAATGTGTCTCAATTTGGACCAAATCTGTTTGTCTCAAATCTGTACAGGTCTTCCTTGCAGCTTGGGAATGTGATCCAAGATTTTAGGTTGTGATTGACCTAATCTGATCAGCAGTAGGCAGCCACTTTTGAATGGGATAAATTGCACGCTACAGACTTGCTCTCTATTGACTGTGATAGTGTGTGAGATTACTTGCTCAAGTAGAGGCAACTGGGGATGGTAAATAGCCCACATGTACTCAAATTAATCTTATCCCTGAGCTCTAATCCCTGGCAGTGTTCAAGGCCAGGTTGGATGGGGCTTTGAGCAGCCTGGTCTAGTGGGAGGTGTCCCTGCCCATGGCAGGGGTTGGACTGGATGAGCTTTAAGGTCCCTTCCAACCCAAATAATCCTGTGAGTCTATGTCCGTCCTGTAATTTAACTGTAATTTATTAAATTTACCAGTCTTAAACTGATGTCCTTTGAATTCCCTATCAGTCTTCTCATTGGTTTCAGTGGGAAGCACATGAGCTGCTAATGTATATCCTGCCTAGAGACACATGGAGATCAATCATACTGGTTCTGACTGGTGGGTTGGGTGGTCATCAAAATGGGTATCATTCCCATTTTCCTGTGGTACTACAGCTTGCAAACAAAAGGCTGCTCATCTCTTTATGCCCATGAGTAAATTGCTGAATTGCTGTTGATATAATGGCTTTGTTTTAGGTTTGGACCCTGTAATTATCTTCTGTTATCTTCATTTGCAGATAGTATTGAAGCCAACATTGAGAGTGCATCATCTAATGTAGAATCAGCCAATGAGCAGTTGGCAAAAGCCAGTCAGCACCAAGTAAGTGGGACTAAAAAACTCTATGGATTCATTCAGTAATAGTATTTAAAATAAAGAAAACACTTGGCAGATGTGAACCACATGGCACATGGGCTGTGTTGGTTTTGTACTACCTGGAAAGATGATAAAGCATACTCTAAGTAAGAGCTAAACTTTTTTCTTATATATTTGATTCAATCACCGTAGCATCGACGATTTTCATTAGAGTAGTCATTAAGAGATCTGCATATTAAAGAGACATTTCACAGTAGGAAATTCAACAATTAGCTACTGTTGTTCTTGGAAAGACGTCATAAAACGTGCAACATTTAAGTGTATATGTGCTTTTTATTGGAGTGTTTCCCTGTAATCAGCCTACAGTGCTTTTCAAAAACAACTGAGTTGTCAAAAGACATTATGTGGTTGGTGAATAATGGCTATGGGAATGGTGTTCGGCACTTTTTAAAAGCAATTTGAGGGTAGGGGTTTTGTTTGGGTTTTTCTTTTTCTTTTCTTCATTGGAGCAAGAACAAAACACACACGCATACGAAAAACATTAATCTTTTTAAAAATAGCTTGACCAGAAAGAACTCTTTGATGGGTATTGTTAGTACTTTCTAGGAATGAAAGAGGGAGGGGTGTCGGGAAGCAAACAAAGAAAAAATGTTATTGCTTGTATTGGATTGACAGAACAAAACCTGTCCATTTCTGGTTTTCCTCAATCATAAATCAGTTTGTTGAAGTTCAAGGTGAGTTTTATGTAACTGAAGTCTTGTTATGACAAAATATAGCTGAGATCCATGCAAGTACTCAGTACCTCCTTGTTGGTCTTTGGACACAATGAGTTCTGAAGTTCTGGGGAAAACCTCCGGACCAAAGGAGTGTAAGCTAAAGGCATTTTACTCCATTGAAAAGGAGTAATGTGATTTTAAAACTATGTACAGCTAGTTTTCTTGTGAAACATAGCTTGCCAGATGTGGGTAATAGGAAAAACTTTTGTAGAACTTTGATATTGAAGAAACTGTGTGATATTTACTACGCTTTGGTTTTAAAAGATAACATTATTCAAGATAACATGTATCACCCTGCATTTAATCCTGCATTTGCCTTGAAAATAGCCTGTTGCATTTTTACTGCATGAAGTCTAAAATGAGACAAGAATAAATTTAATCCTTGACAGTAGAGTCGATCACAAAACTGCAAATGAGTTAATGACAATTTTGGCTAAGAAGGTCAAGGAGTAGTCAGGCAGAAAATGAAGGCAGCACAGTGTAAAGGATGTGCTTTCATCAGCCAGCAAGAGCTGCTGAAATAGCCTGCCCTGTTAGGAGGCCCTTTATTCCTCAAATATGTTGATCAAGATGAAGATATAATTTTATCAGTTTTAGCGAGTCAACTGCTGCTAAGGGCATAAATGTGCACTGACTGGTATTTATTTGAAAACACTTCAGAGTCTCCCTTGACCTTGAAAAAGGTCTATATAAACAAATATCACTTAGAAAAATTCTGCTGCCAAAGTAAATGTCCAATCCAGATCTCCTGTAGAGAACAGGTAGCTCTCCTGTGCACTACTGGATGAGGATCACTAGACAAGTGCATGCGACCCCAGCTTGCTCTCTGTCACCTCGTTCATTTAGTTCCCTGAGATATGGACACAAGATGAGGTGAATTTTTTTGCCACTTCAATTCTTGGCTTGCTGCCTCAGGTTAGTCCCATGGCATATGAAGCCTCCTCTGTTACTGTTGTGGTTTAGGCCCAGTGCATAACCGAGCACCACGATGCCCCAAAAAAGGGCCAGTCAAAATAAGGACTGGGAGGGCTTCTCACCGCTTAAACAGGTCACAGGCACAAGACAGACTCACCTTAAGGAATAAAAACAAAACAATTTTGATTTGTTACCAACATCAGAGTAGAACAATGGGAGATACAACCAGATCTTAAAGTCAAAACACCTTCCCCCCACCCCTCCCTTCTTCCCGGGCTCAGCTTTTGTTCCCGGTTCCTTCACCTTCCCTCTCCCCATTTTGCCTTGAGGTGCAGGATGGGGGTGGGGGTTTGTGGTCGGTCTTCCACCATGTGTTTCTCAAAGAGTAGGGGAAAAAAAACCAACTCAGCCCAGTGTCTCTCTCTGCTTCCATGTGGCCCCCTTTCCATAGGGAAGAAAGTCCTCAAAAGTCCAATCTGGGTCTGCCCACAGCTGCAGTTTCCCTCACACACAAAACTGCTTCAACCCAAGTCCATAAAACTCCAATCTGGGTCTGCCCATGGTCACAGTTCCCTCACACACAACCAGTCGACCAGGCTCTTGCCACAGGTTGCAAAGGGAAAACCTGGGTTTCGCATCCTCCTCCTCCTCCCTCTCCTTTCTTTCCTTCAAACCTTCAAAGTTGTTCTCCTCGGGCCCCACTCCTTTCTCCACTGCAGGTCTCTTCTGGTGGTTATGGAGATCCCAGCTCTCTCTCTCTTTTTTTCAGGATCAGCTGCAGCGGGGCTTAAGCTTAAGTTGTGGTTGGAGCCGGCCAAACCCAGACAGGCAAGGCCGGGGCCGCGCCATCCGCACCTGGGGCTGTGCTGGTCAGGGCCGGTGCCAGAGAGAGCAAGGCATGCCCTGCACCCCCCTTAAATCCATGAATTTACAGTGGCCCTGGTTGGCTTGGCCCTGGTCAGAGGTGGGTCTGACAAAGGCAAAGAGGGAGCTTTTCAGGTAGCTTCTTAAAGGGCCATGTCCATAGCCCTTCCCCCATTACCAAAGACACAACCAAAAACCCCTCACAGAAAACCCAATACAGTTACATGCCACGGTATCTGCTTATCTTACATCCCAAAGGACATTGTCTTCATAGCTTGACAAGAAGGTCCCTGAGCACACAGCCTTCAAAGGCTTTTGTAGGAAATTATGTTGGTATCTGTTGCATACATATAGAAGATGCAGTGGGATATAGGTCATCCTTCCAGGTCGTGTATGTGATTTGGACTACTTTAGAAATATCTAGGATGGATTTGGGAGAATGATCAGCCAGACGACTTTGTGGATCAATGGCTTTCAAGGGAACTGCCATAGTTCTACGCACTTTAAATTCTATCTGCACTCTTCTGTACTGCTCAGAGATTAAAAACACAGACTGTTTTTTAAATTTTACTGAGTAGTTTCCCTTCTTTTGATAAACTGCCAATTCAGTAATGTGTTTGGCTGTTACCTATGACCTCTAGTACAGTGTGCATGTCCTGTAAATGCAGACTGGCTCACATACATTTGTTACTTCTCCTTGTTTATGTGTATGTATGTGTATGAATATGTGTGTGTTTGTGGTATTCTTATGAGTATGTTGACAAATGTGTACATAAATTGAGAAATCAGAAATGTCAACATCAATGAAACATTCAAGCTTAAGACCTGCTGTAGACCTAATGAATGGATTTCTGTCAGGAATAAAGATTAAGTAACTGTTTATTTAGCATAATGTTTGCATATAATGCAGTGCACTCACTTCAACAATACAGCTTGGAGCACCAGTCCCAACCTGTACATTAACATAACAAAGCATCAGTAAATACCTTTTCTTTAACTAGTACAAAATAAGGCATTTAGGTTCCCTGCAATGATAGAAATGTTTGAATAAATATAAATATCTTCCTG
>NW_010172448.1:37202-49750 GCF_000695765.1 Mesitornis unicolor
GCTGAGCTCCTTTGCTTGCATTTTAAATTTTGAAAGGTTCTCCTTCAGCTTGAGACGTGTGTGTTACCAGTAGTGTTTACTTCTTGTGAATTCTCATGTCCCCCATCTAAACTCGTCACCCACTCAGGAAAAAACCAAACCAAACCAAACCAAATCAAACCAAACCAAATGAAAAAAAACAACCGAAAACAAACCCTCCCTTCAAAAAAACCCATGAAACAGTGATAGAGAACTTAAGAGAGAAAAAGAGAAGGCTCCGGGGACACCTTATAGCAGCCTTCCAGTACCTGAAGGGGGCCTACAGGAAAGTTGGGGAGGGACTTTTAACAAGGGCAGGTAGTGACAGGACAAGAGGTAATGGTTTTAAACTGAAAGAGGGTAGATTTAGATTAGACATTAGGAAGAAATTATTTCTTATGAGAGTGGTGAGACAGGCACAAGTTGCCCAGAGAAGTTGTGGATGCTCCTTCCTTGGAAGTGTTCAAAGCCAGGTTGGATGGGGCTTTGAGCACCCTGGTCTGGAGGAGTTGGACTGGATGATCTTTAAGGTCCCTTCCAACCCAATCCATTCTATGATTTTATGATAATATGTGGCAAGTAAGGTAGTGGTGGCCAACGTTCAGGCTGGACAAGGCAGCTGGGTCGCTTAGTGCAGCCTGCACAGCTCCTTTCTTCCTCTCTGTTCCCTGCCATCTCCTACTCCATGGGCCTGCACATCTTTCCTCTTTTCAGTGGATGTGTACATTCAGGCTGCAAAATGAGGTAGGTGTAAAAGTTTATCTTATTTTATTTTCTGTCATTTTTTCCCTGCCATTGTAAATTATAGTACATGTTCTGATTTCAGCACTGCTTAATTTAAATTAGTTGATAGGTACTTGTTATACCTGTGCTGCAATACAGGATGTGGTAGGTGAACTTGTAATTAATCATGAGCAAAAAAGGTATTACATCTCAGAGGCATAAAAGGTTTAGTGGGAGCTGTCAGTGCTTTGGAAGAAATAGTTTTCTTTTTTTTTTAACTATTAGCAGATAATTTTCCCTTATTTTATATTGTTAGTATTACAGAATAGTTGTTTGTGCTTCAACTTTTTTTTAGTATAGATAACAGTTCAGGTAGGCTGCTGCATTATCTGTAAAAACAAGCAGCGTCAAAATGCAGGTGAGAATATTAATGTTGGATATTGCTACCAGGAACAGAGGAACGGAGGCTTAATGCCATACAAAACCCTTCTTGGTCACAGAAACTTGATACTTTTACTTTGTTGTCCTGCTTTTCAATACATAAATTGAGTTTAACAAATGAGTGAGAGGCAAACAAGTCTAACAGAAGCAGCAGTTCCCCATAGTAGACTTGCTTCAGTGCCTTTCCTGTCAATGAGGGTCTCATATCTCTTGAATTTAAAGCAGAGATGACGACCCTTGCCATTTAATACCAATGGCCAGGTCTTGTCTCCTAAAATGTCATCATTGTCCATGTCCCTAGAGAAAATTATTCATCTCACCTGTTTTAAAACACTGATTTAACATGAGTCAAATTGTTCTCTAGAAGATAGGGGTTTATTGGTCCAAGAGTGGGTGGTGGAGGCATGTATGTCTGAGTTACACGGACCAGGAGAAGGAATTGCTTCTACTGCACATCTTGTCTCATCTTACAGGAGATATCTATGGAAGAGCTGCTTGTGTCGCTCTGGTTAATGCTGGTTGCTTTCCTTCCCCGTATCCTCTGTGGAAGTCAAGCTAATTTGGATTCATTGGCGTTGCAAAGACAAGCAACAGTTCAGTGACCCACTTGTGTAGTCAAGGAACAATGATGTTTTTTCCTGTAAAGAGGCAATTCCTGAGCCTGACTTTCAGGTTATACGCAGAGGGGCACTTTGAAGGCTGGGGCTTTAAGGAAAAAAACCTCGTAAATATGTGATGTTTGCAGAGAGACCTTATTGCTTGAGGACCACCAATAAAAGGGCTGGCTTCAACTTTTGCACGAGTAGCATCAATGGTATTTTAAAAAATGAAAGAAAATCTGAGTTTCAAGAATCACTTTCTCGGAGTCATTGAAATTTCCTGGCATGCTAGCCTCCTAAAGTACTTGCTACTTAGAAATACTGTGGTAATGAAGATTGTCTTCTCTTCTTCCCTGTGGGTATGCCCTAAAATCCTGATTCACACTGCCATTAAATAATTATAAAGTTAATTGTTTTAAAACCACAGTGTATAGCCAGCAAGCACCACAATATGATGGGATTGCACCCTGACGTCTCCTGCAGCAGCCATCCATCATACTGTGAAATCAAAGTGGACTGTCATGGCTGGTATATCTTGATGCAAATGCAGCTTTGTAGCTACTTAATCTCCTAGGACAAGAAGAATCATAGAATAATTTGGTCAGAAAAGACCTCTAAGTCTTTAAGTTGAGCCATCGAGTCTAACCATAACCTGTCCACTACTAAACCATGTCTCTGAGCACCTCATCTACCCGTCTTTCAAATAACTCCAGGGATGGTGACTCTACCACTTCCCTGGGCAGCCTAGTCCAATGCCTGATAACCCTTTCAGTGAGGAATTTTTACCTAAAATCTAATCTAAGCCTCCCCTGGTGCAACTTGAGGCCATTTCCTCTAGTCCTATCACTTCGTAGAAGAAGTTAGATGCTTGTAAGTTAGATTTGGGACTGAGGTGTACAGACAATCTACTGCTAACTTTAGGACACAGTATATACGATCAAATTCATGTTGCTGTTGCTCCACTGTATCTGTGACCAGTGTGAGCATGCCTGAGTTTACATCTTCTTTGGGTAATTAGCACTTCCAAGTTTTATTTGAAGGATTATGAAGCTATTCTTTCTTCTGGCAGTTTCTGCCTGTGAAAGTGATGGGAGCTGAATTAAAGCTACAGTAGGAACTCTGCGCTCTGTAAGGACTCCAAGCAAAAGCCATTACTGAAGTGACTGTGTAATTACACAACTGAGTCTTAATCCCCCTCTTCAGCAACAGAAGAAAACTTTGCCGCCATCCAGAGTCCTTCACGATTCCGTGCCATGATCTTCAGTTAGTAATAGAATTCCTCTGCAAATTGCCTGAATCTCTCAAAAAACCAACCAATTTACAGGCCCTTTCTGCTTTCTGTTTCTCATTCCACAGCAACATGCTCACATCAGCTCTGTTCAAGAAACCTCTGTCTGCACTTCCTACTCAGAAGTGATTTCTTCAAAGCAATTTCTTCTCCATAACACTTCTTGTTTTACTTCCACCCCTTCCTTTTCCCGTTAAGCCATATCTTTTAATTTTTGCTCTCAATTCCAATCTCTCAGTTGTCACCTGTTAATACGTGGCTGCCAGCAACACTGCTGCTTCAACCAGTCTGTTCCCTTCTAGTGATCCCACTAATTTACTTGCCCCAGAATACTCAGAACTTCACACACAGGGATGTTTGCCTGTATTGCCCCCACATGGTCTGTACAGCTAAGGAAATCATTTCACCCTTTACCTTCCCTCAACAAATAGGCAACAGCAGCAGGTGGTTGGGGTAAAACTTACGATTCCATATTTTCCTTGCTCCATTGGCTCCCTGTGGAAGACAGTCTGAGTTTTTCAGATTTAAGAGTGTTTTATTCTGAAACAACTTCTGCTTGTTGTGGTTTTTTACTGTATTTTAATTCAGCCCATTTACAAAACAGCTGCTTACCATAGGAACCGGTGTTCAAGTTAGAGGCAGTCCAAGTGATAAATGAGCTGCATGAATGCAGCAACTTAACCTCAAAAGGTCTGAGCCATAACATTTATTTAAACTATCTTTTTTTTTCTGTAAATAATGGATCTGTGTGATCAAATACTTATTGGGAAAAGGTTTGTTTGGAGCTTTTCGATTTCATGCAATCGGGTGCTGTTGCTTTTGAAGGTAAAATTTTTCAGGCTATTTGTAATCACAGCTGAACATCTCTTTATACCGTCAGAAGGAGAGAGTTGACTTAGCCAGGTGGTAGCCTAATATTTCGTTCTTTTATTCTAAACCATATTCAGTAGGATTTTTGGAAGAGAAAAAAAAATGTCAATTGTGAGCTTACTTTTTATTTAAGAACAAATCACTCCTTTCTCAAGGAGGAAAGGGAAGGGCAAAAGTGGAGGATAAGGGAAGAATGTGACATAATGGCTGGGTGCCTAAACCACATTCAGTAGGATTTTTGGAAGAGAAAAAAAAGTCAATTGTGAGCTTACTTTTTATTTAAGCACAAATCACTCCTTTCTCAAGGAGGAAAGGAAAGGGCAAGAGTGGAGGAGAAGGGAAGAATGTGACATAATGGCTGGGTGCAAATTTAGTGGCAAATTTATTCAGACATTGCCGATGAAGCTCCTTTGGCTGGTGAAGAGATGCATGGGCAGGCTGTAGTCTTTACTGGTTAATTACCTTAGTGGTATGCAGCACTGGGACTGGATCAAGTCAAGGTTCAGGAATATCAGTTACTTTATGCACTATGGTCCGAATTCAGCATTTCAAAGGCAAGAATTTTGTGTGTGAAAGCTGAACAAGTCTGATCTGTGACAATTCAGAGACGGCAGAAGGAAATCACATACTGTCTTTTGTTTTCCATTATTTCATTTGTTTAACAAAATCTCTTTCCAGGGTACAATTTCATTTTGAGGGGTCAGAGATTAAAAAGCAATTTTCCCTCGCTGACAGTGGCATAAACTAGTGAGTTACATTTCTCTTAATGGCCTCTTTTAACAGAGAAGTGAATGGAAATCCTTGGTTACTGAGTGGAAAACCACACTTAGAGTCTTCCCTATGCCCAGTGGCAGCACATATAAACAATTACATTGCCCAGAAGTCAAAGCTTTGAGAAATGGTATTAAACTTGCCTCTCAATGAGCTAGGAATACCAGAAAGTTAGGAATATTAGCACAGAAGATGTATGCTTAACCTGGATCAGAAGAAAATAAGTGTGTCAGTTGGAGTCCCAGCTGTAAAGCCTGAAGCGGTATTACACTGGGCTGTGAGCTTGTCAGATCTCATCAAGTAGCAGAATGGTTGAACTTGGTCAGGGTTCGTGCTGGAAACCTCAGCTGAAAACCTTCACATGTAGGCAGCAGTGTTTTTCTCTTCACTTTTGGAGTAACTCCTTTCTGGCACAGGGACACCATCCAAACACTGCCACCACTGCTGAGGTGTTTCATCGAGTTTTGATAATTAGTGTCAGTGGTGTTCAAAGCCACAGTGAAATTAGTAGTTTAATTCCAGTATAGGAATTTATATTCTGATAATTGTGCCTTGATATTTTACTTTGTTCTTGTAAGCATCAGTTTATCCACTCATATTTTTCATAAGGACAGTGTAGAGACCTATGGTCAGTATCATGTCATCTCATCTGACTTGGTACTTAAAATTTCGGCAGCTAGTACAGGACGAGCTAAGCTTCCTTTGCACATACCTTGGAAGACAGTTCATCCTGTTTCTCTTGGATATTGTACTTTAGTCTGTGATGGATAATGCCTTGGAGATTAACATCTTGCCTTCATACTGTTAGGCCAGTACTTTCAAGAATGTGCTTGACTACTAGGGAGCTAGAGTTTGATTTCTTTACTTAAAAATAAATATTTAATATCCTTTTGTGCCGAGTAGAGAGTTCTGCTGAGTTTCTTGCTTCCACTATGCAAGTCTGTCATTCCTCTCAAAATAACAAGTCACCTCTACCAGCTGTGTTTAAATGTTACAGAGAACCTGGGGCATCTCAAATGGTCAGAAGTAGCTGAGAAAGTAAATTTTTATTCCTCTATTGTGTTTTAATAACTTTGTTGATCATGAAGGGAAAATTATATGTAAGGAGAAAGAAGTTAAAGAAAATGAAATAGCTTTTATATCTATTTTGACAAAGCCTGGAACCACTTTAATCAAAGGTCTTTTCCATATTCCTGAAAGAAATCGCAGGCCTGGTAGGACACATTTGTAGTACAGCTCTTGGGTGATGGCCTGGCACTATCAGAAGGGAAGAATGGGAATTGCTAAGTACAACTTATGTTCAAGAGTGAATTATAGTTCCACTAAATCTGACTTCAGTGACACACAAAGGCCTTGAAGACATTTTGAAATGAAGAGTTAAAAATGAAGTTCAGGGGAGAATGGGACAAAATGGGATTTCATTTTACTTTGAAAAAGTAATTGCATATCTTTTTTGTGAGGATAAAGGGTTTCCTCAGACAAAGGTGATGAGAAAGACTTGACTTCCTGGTCTTCAGAGAAACATTTTCTACAATTATATCACAGAAGGATTGTCCTTATTTAGAAGATTCATATGAAAAGAGGTGCTGCTGCTAGGCCATAGCTTGCTCTTGTATGGTCAACTCAGGTGTCTCTTCAGTTTGTTCTACATCACACAGTTATGAGATCAGGCTGGGCAGCTCAACCTTGTCTTTGACACTATCCAGTCATTCCTGTATTCCTTACTGGACTGATGCATATGTGCGTTCCTGCAGTAGTTTGGGGGTGATAGGCTTTTTCCTCATTTCCTCACATGGAATATGATGACTACGCAGAACTCTCACTGGCTTTTCAGATCAGATGGCTCAATGTGAATGGACCTAGGCCTCAGATAATGTGTTTTCAATGTCTACACCTGGTCCACAATAACATGGCATGTATCAGTGCTTCCCTAAAGAGCAGAAGTAGTAAGATTTGCTGGGGTTCAGTTTGAACTGAAGACACCTGGCTCTATCTGCTCTGTAAGGACTGACATCTGATTTGAGTGTCTAAATTCACATTGTATTTGATGGAGATGGATGGAATAATTCAGTTCCCCAAGACAGGCATCCAGTGCCATTTAAGATGCACTTGGGAATCCCAGACAGCCATGTAAGGCTGGCAGATATGAGACAGGAACTATAGGAAACTCACAGCATCCTGGGCTGGCAGCTGGGGATCACCTCAAATGATACTGGATGCTTGTGTGTGGGCACCTGCAACACAGTGCAGTCAGTAGAAAAGATTCAGCTGACCTCGCAGTAAATGTGTGCTTTGCAGCTATGAGATTCACTCCACAGTCTTTATGGGGGTTCTCTTTCTTGTGTGGTTCTAATAGCAGTTTGTGTGGCACATCAGGTGGGGACATATATAGCTGAACTGGTGAGATATGGTTTTGGTAAGTGGGAAAAAACTTGGGTGGAAAACTGGCTGGACTGCCAGGCTTAAAGGGATGGAAGTGGCTGTGTCTGGCATGGAGCAACCCATGGCCTTTTCCCATAGAGGCCACTCCAGCCAACACTCAGACACAGACACCCAGCACAGAGTTATATGCTAATAGTTGTACAGAGGTTTTTGGTGGGGTTTTTTGTTTGTTTTTGGTGGTTGTTCTTGTTGTTTTTTAAAACCTTGCTAAATATTATTAATCACATCTTTATTGGACTCTACTATCAAGCAAGAGATTTATTTTCCATTATGCTTTATAGTCAGCGTCAGGGGAACTGATATTACCTCTAGGCTATTGAACATAATCCAACAAACATAACTTGCTAGCTTACTAGCAAGATAAGCTAAAACAAAAATCTTATAATTGGCTCTTTTTTATGTAAAATCTGGGGCATAACTTAAGCTAAAAATCAGTGACTTAGATGTATTTGTAATCTTCTCTAACATAAAACAAGTACAGATTGTCTGACCGAGAAAGCTTGCTGTAGAATTTTGTCATCTAACAGAAGAGCAAAGTTTGGGTTGTAGACTCTCTATGCACCCTCTGGTCAACAAAAGACTGGCAACTACAGAGAGAGATCCAAATCTTTGTAGGCTGTTAAAGCAGTATAAGTTGGAAAGCGTTCAGCTGGACCTTGAGCTTGTAGTTTTGTGGGAAATTAATTGATTTTGATGCAGTTGCTTCTTCTTTTGCACCATGTTCAGGCTAAGAGAGGGCTATACATCGAGTCCAGTGATTCAGGCTATGAAACTTTGAGAAAACAGAAGCGTACATAGCCAGATAAGACATAGATCCTACATAATCTTTAGGTCCTAGTGCTTTTGTGGGACTTGCACCTGCTTGCTACATGCTAAAATTATTTCACAGACAAAACACCTTTCTCTTTTTTCTAGAAGCAGCCCTGTCCAATGTATCACTCAAATACTGTTAGACAGCCATAATCCAGGCTGTCCTTGCAAGTAAGCCAGATATCAGTTCTGTCTTAGTAGCCCTCCAATAGTTTATTTGTCATTACTGTTGCTTGTATTTCGTGATAGAGAAATCACTACATTACAATTAACACTGCTGTAATGAAAAATTGAAGTAATTAGTGCAATTAAGCTAATCTAAAAATGCAGAAGATTGAGGTTGCACTCGAAAAGTCTCATTATCGTTCTAGGTAGGTGGGGAGAAGCTTTTTTGAGACACTCACCCAGATAAAAACCTTTTGCTAGTGAGCTTTGTGTTCCTTAGGGGCATATGAAAAGCTGAATCTGGAAAATACACTTTGCCTGGTTCTGCTTAGACTTCCAGCAGCATGAGTCTTTTGATTTCTATTTGAATTGTTTCAGTAAGTAGAAAACCTAACCCTGGGCTTGTTTTAACCTCTAAAGTCAATCCTCAGGTAGCATAAATGTGTGCAGTTGTCTGGAATGAAGATTTTTACGCCAGTTAAGAAATGTGCCTTTTTCTACTGGAGTTACATTCTAGTAGTACCAATTGTCATGGCTTCTCTTCTTATTCACAGTCTATGGGGGCTGTCAGCAGTTAATGGCAGCATCAGTGTATCTACGTCTACATTCCTATGTACTGTTTCTAAGTAATCTTTAGTCAATAACAGGAAACCACATGTATCTCATTGGATTAATTCTAGGTTTTGGTGAGAATCCATCATCTTTTCCTATTTTGTCTTTCCATCATATGTTCACAAGAGGAACTGATTTAAACTGGTGGATGGCTTGCCAGGGAGAAAAGAAACCTTGGTTCTGGCAGAATTTGAAATTGTGTGATCAGAGGTGAATAAAAACCACGTGGGTTTCTAAGGAATGATTAAGCCTGTGGAGGGACTCTACAGCATTCTCTAGAAGATGCAGTGCTTGAGGAGCACAATCCAGGAACTCAGAAGTTTCTCTTTCTGTAAGAAGAGGCAGACAAGGAAAAGCTGATGGAGAAATTTACTTGCCAGGGAGATTAGTGGATGATACTGTGCAGGCTTGATGGGACTCTGAGCAACCTGATCACATAAAGAAGTCCCTGCTTACTGCAGAGGAGTTGGATTAGATGACCTTTAAAGATCCCTTCAAACCCAATACATGCTGTGATTCTGTGATACAGAGGCAGATTGAGGAGTCATTTGGCTGGACAGGAGGAGGTTACTAAAGAGATTGAGGTCCTGCTGGCAGTACTGGAAAACAGTGGTGGTGGTAAGGATGTAGGTCCTTAGAATGATGCCCCAACTACGGCTTTGGAGCTTGTCTCAGGTGAAGACCCAGAACAGTCCTAGTCATTCCTTTCACATATCAGCAGTCAAGCAAAGGCCATAATGAAGGGGAAGTGATGACTCTTGGTAAAGTCATCTCTAAAGGAGGTAGGCAGCTGTCCAATGAAATGTCAGACCTTTAATTGTACCCTTATGGCTGACAATTCATAGTCCAACTGTTGCATACAGTAATACCAATTCCTAGCCTATTACAAGATGTCCTATAAGACAAGGATGTCTCTTATACATGTATTCTCCAAGTTACTTGAAAAACATTGGTTCTGCAAAGAAAAAGAGAATCATACACAGATAGGAAGGAGTTTTTAAGCTCCAGGATTTTATCACCACAGCATGCCAGGTGAAGTAGGTGCTTCAAAGGCAAAGAAAATCTTCTGGTACCTAGTATAAAAAAATAAGAGCCATGTCCAGCGTAGGGCTACAAAGATGATCAAGGGAGTGGAGCATCTCCCTTATGAGGAGCGGCTGAGGGAGCTGGGTCTCTTTAGTTCGCAGAAGAGGAGACTGAGGGGAGACCTCATTCATGTTTATAAATATTTAAAGGGTGAGTGTCATGAGGATGGAGCCAGGCTCTTCTCGGTGACAAACAATGATAGGACAAGAGGTAATGGGCACAAGCTGGAACACAGGAGGTTCCACTTAAATTTGAGAAGAAACTTCTTCTCAGTGAGGGTGACAGAGCACTGGACCAGGCTGCCCAGAGAGGTTGTGGAGTCTCCTTCTCTGGAGACATTCAAAACCCGCCTGGACGCCTTCCTGTGCAACCTCATCTGGGTGTTCCTGCTCCGGCAGGGGGATTGGACTGGATGATCTTTTGAGGTCCCTTCCAATCCCTAACGTTCTGTGATTCTGTGTGATTCTGTGATTCAGGGGCATGGTTTTAAAATGGCCATGATAGAGTTAGGTAATGGTTGGACTTGGTGATCTTAAAGGTCTCTTCCAACCATAAAAATTCTACAATTCTATGATTTGTATCCACAAAATCTCAAGGAGTAACAAAGATCCCAAATGCTTTTCCTAGGTTCAGAAGTACAGTGATAAAGAAAGTACGGCTTCTTGAGTGCTCTACTGTCAGGGACTTCTTGTGATGTTGCTAAAACAGAGAATTCATGTTCTGCTACTCTGATCCCCCACCATGGGCAAGAAGATGAAAGGGCATTGTTGCACATGAAGTTTTTTCTTCCTCCTCTCTTCCTCTTCACAAACTCAGTCTTGGAGAGGTGGTCATGCCAACCTACTCAGCAACCTAAGCATGACTCCTCCAAGTTTGGGAAGCAAGTGCTAGGTGCCCATCTACAGTAAAGCATTCTCAAATTGCTCTGGTACCAAAAATCAGAGCTCTCCCTGGTCCAACAGAAACCATGCTAGAGGATACAGTGGTACAGAAAAGGCCATAAATTATGCAGAGTTCCTTCAGTAGACACAGAAGAGGCTGGTGAGTTCCTGGCCCTCGTGCAGCGTGATACTTTCAGTGCAAGGCTGCACTAGTGCTGTTCAGATGCCTTGGTACTGGAAAGGTACTGGGAAGCCTGTGGAGCAGACTGGAATTAAGGTCTTCTGTGGAAAGATCTTAGAAATCTACAAAGTATCTTAAGGAATCATACCCTTTTCATAAACCGTAACTTCATTATTACGTTTTTTTTAAGGTGACTCTTCAGAAAAAGCAATTTATACAGTGGGTTAAAAATTCATTGTGATTTTTATGTCACAATGAATACTGCAGTAGCTCCATTTTTTGTGAGTCCATCTTGTATATATTGTCCATAGCTTGCTTTTTTTTCCTAGTGAGCAAAAATGTATGATTCTTTTTTTCTTGCATCAGATCTTTTTATTGTAGAAAACATTTTTCGTACATAGATCTGAAACATATAAAAAAGTAAAATAAATTGTTCATATTTATCTTTACTCTTTAGAGTCTGTCCCAGTGGATATTACTCTTTTTCTGAAACATTTTTTTTAAAGAGTTTAAAGAAAACGAAATAATCTGTAGCTTCAGGTATTCAGTGATGTCAAAGCCACACTTCTCATTGCCACTAATGAAGGTAGAATAGAGCTCTATCCACTGTGCAGATCTTATTTGATGATTTAATAGTACTGGAGAGAATGCATGAACATGTAGGTAGGTTTATTTTTTTCGAAGAAGAGGAATATTAAATTCTACTCATAGTCTCCAGGCTTTCTCCGACTGTCTCTTCAGTTGTGTCTTTAAAAGATAAAGGGTATGTTATGGAACATTTAGGAGTAAGGATGTAATAAGGAAGTATAAGGATGTAATAGTACCTGATTTCAGCTATTGCCAATATAATAAAAAGTGCCACGATCACATTTTTCTTTAAGTTCTACTTTCTTTGACCTGAAAAGAATATGAATGCCGTGTATTCATATAACTGCATATGCCTTGCTGTCTCCCTTCTTCCTTATTACTGGGAAAGCACACAATGCATATATCCCCAAGACTCGGAAACCACAGACCAAATGGTAGCCTCCTGCCTTTATTTTTAAGTCCCATGTTTCCAAGGCATTCTGTCATCTTGATGTCTTGTGGGCTGAACCGTTGTCTGGAGGTGCTTATTTCTCTCTTGTTTCTTTTGGAGGGAGTGCAGGACAGCTGGCTTCCTCTTCTGAGCTCCTGAATTAGGTATCTGAAGTTCAGTAGGATAAACGTGAACACGAATGCTTCAGAGAAAGATGTGAGAGACCTTCAAGCAAACAGAAGTGTAGTGCCATGAAGTTCCTTCTATTTACTTTCATTTAAGGTTCAAAGATTCAGGTTTCTCTTTTCTTCCAGCTCTTCTTCAGTAATATTGATGGAAATGCAACCACGTAGCCACAGACATAATACAAAAACTATGCAAGTTTCTAGTCTAAATCAACTCAACAATATCCTGTCCAATAGTAAGATACATTGAAGTATTTTTATTATTTTTTATCTTAATACATCAACTTTCTGCTTCAGCGTACCCTTTTATTTTGTGTAAAACATTTTTTTTCTATTTCATTTTATTGTGTTACCTGCACAATCTAATCTGAGGGATTGAGAGCCTGCTAATACTAAACAATGATTCTCCCTGTCCAGGCCAGGTGTAAGTAGAACTAAAACTACTGAAGAAATTATTA
>NW_010172449.1:0-12018 GCF_000695765.1 Mesitornis unicolor
GGTTGCGGGGCGCGGGGCTCGGCCCGCCAGGCCTGCCGGGGCCTGCCGGCTACCTCAGGGGATACCGACAGGTACAGGGCAGCCTTAGCCCGCCGCGGAGGCCGCGAGCTCCCGGTGAGAGAACACAGCGTGGTTGAGCTGGATGCCGACACGGCAGTGGTGGTGGCGTCTTCGGGGCTTCGTGATTACAGGGCTTGTGCGTCCCGTCGGCAGGTCTGAGGGTGTGGGATGCTGCTGAGTTCATTGGAGGGTCTAGAGGGGAGAGTATGAGTAAAGTGGCTGGGGATTATCACCTGGCAACATAAAGTTCATATCGTCTGGGCTATTCTAGTCCAAACTATTCTAGTCCTTTTCTGTTCTGAAAAGGAAGCACTTACTTCTGTATGAGATGAATGTTTTACCTTCCTTTCTCTCTTAAATAACTCTACATTAACTTGCCTGCATTGCTTTAAATTGGTGTTACAGCTCAGCCTTGTCTGCAAAGACATAAACGTTCATGTGAGTGCACTGTTCAGCTCCAACCACCCATCTGCCTTCCCCAGTCTGCCCTCCCCACGCATTTTGAATCACTTAGCCAGTGCTAGCTGATTTTAGTAGACAGACATTTTTGAATATATAGAATTTCTGCAGATTTCCTGAAAAATCTGTGTTTAAGGAGAACAGGTACACTCAGTTGATTCTAGGGACAAAAAAACTGCTAGATGAGTTCAGCTGCATTATTAGATACCAGAGAACAGAGGGAGGCACTGTTGGAGATGTCACCATGAAAAGCACCAGTTGGGATTCTCATAGCACCACATGTGGCTACTCAAGCCATGAGACACTGGGAAGCCAGGCTTAGTAAGTTCTGCTGCTGCTCAGAGAAGTGCTTGTTAAGTACTTGAAAGATGCTCAGATGTTGTTGTAAGAGGAAAAAAATGGAGAGGGACTCCATTCAAATAGCTTTTGAAATATTTACATGTCAGAAAAAGGTGTTCTTTAGTGGGGCTCACTGTAGTCATACACAATACCTATGAATCTAGTGATTAGGTGTAATCTTGATTCAGTGTTCTGGAAACATAGGCATATACAGAGAGGCAAAATAAACACCAGAAAATGAACATACTGTAATTTTAAGATTTTATAGTACAAAATATAAAAAAGTAAATGTGTTAGCCTCTCCATTGGGAAAACCAGTACAATCGACTTTTAAGTGAGAAATGGGTGAAGAAAAGGAAGGGATGTCTATCTGCAGAGTGCTGCTAACACCTGTATTTCAACTTTCATTTTCATGACTTTAACTTTCAAAATAATTCCAAAAGCAGCTGAATGACAAGGGATGTGAATTCAAGTAATACTTCGTCTAATAGCTGTTCCACCCAAATTAATATATATCTTCTCTAACCTGTAACTCCTTTTAGAAGCTGGCTGTCTGGGGTTTTATTATGGCTGGGTGATGACGTTTTGGGTTTGGTTTTTTCTGAGATGAAGAGTTATGTATTGGGATGATGGGAAAATAATGCATTCCCACAGCCTAACTTAATTTGTGGGAGCTTTCCTTTGAAGAACTAAAAGTGATTACATCTTCTGGTCCTTAGTCTCTCTGCAAAAAGTGAAAGACTTTGAGACGTTGGAGAGCTTCATGGGAAAATGAGAAAATGGAAATGAGCTCAGGCTAGAAGGAGTAGCATTGCCCATCAAAGCAATGTTTTATGCTTTCTGTTGCGTTTGGTCATAGTAGCCGCCTGCTTGGCACTGATCAGATTACTCTAGATTATTAGATGTAGGAGTCTCAGAAAATAGCAAAATAGGTCTTGCTTCTTGAATGGTTAAATCTTGGAAAATAAATCCTCCAGTCAGGTGTTCTTCTTTAAAGAAGAAAGAACTATCACTCCCGTGAGCAGACCTACAGTTAGTACTTCTTCAGTCTTGTTGTTTGTGATTGGAACCATTATGTCCCTTTAGGTGAAGAGGAGAAGTGAGTTTGATGCTCTTTGGATCATGCCTCAGGAACCCAATCATATGAAATACTGAGCAATCTCAGGTCCTGTGGAAATCAGTCTGAAATTGAAGTACTTGGTGTTTTCTGTAATCGGATGCCAGCATCATTAACTGAATGCTAAGCACAGATTTGGGGTTTGCTCTCTTTGTATCATTGCTGCTAATGGCGGTCAAATAAAAGGCAGATGGGAAAAAAATGTATTTTGAGGTTCTCTGTTTTTATCATCAAAAGGACCTAAAATTATCTCAGCTTGTCTTCCAGTCCCTGCACTGTGTTTAAAGAATTAGCAGCAAAGAAAACTCGTGCTGCTTTTTCTGTAAAGTGAATACATTTGCTTCTGATTCATGCAAGCATAAATTTCCTGAGATACTTTCACAGTCTTTTGTCAGAGGTGGGTGAAAGTGTTGAATTTCTGAGCTTATTTAGGCAGCTTGCTTTAATCTCTATTTTTTGAAAAAATTACTATTTTGGGTAAACTGGAGAGCTCTCATTTTTGACTGGATGCTGAACATGAAGTGCATGATGTATTATACTTATATTTAAATTATTCATACCACTCTCTCTATTAATTACTTACTTATGTTTCCTGATTCTGTAGAGTGTGACATACCTCCTTGAGTCTTTGTTTTCTACCAGTCTGAACTGGAATACTGATCAAATAGCATGTGCTGAACATGTCATAAATATATCAAGCCTCAGTCCCATAGTCAAGCCTTGGTTCTTGAGTAGATCTATTAGACTCAGATCATTGTATGAAACCTCTTCAGTCAGGGTTGTGAATGTGACTTTTCTGTGTTGAGTTCTGCTCCACAGTTCTCATCAAGCAGCACAATGACATGTAGGGATTTTAAAATAAGATAGTGTCTAAAATCATGAGAATGTTGTTTTGTGAAGTTTTTCATGACATCACTCCAGTGAGATGATGGGTCTACACTGTAATGGTTGCTCTTTGACTCTGAGGTTAGTTCTTTGAGGTAACACTTTTTGTTCACTATTTGCATGTGTTTTGCACAGTAGACCAACCTTGCCAATAGCAGAGGTTTGCCATAAATTGATATGTCTGCTTTTGCAGTGCAATAAACAGATTACTTTTTAGAGGAGAACAAAATGTATCACGAAGGTAAATTATCACTGAATTGCTATAGGAAAAGCAGCTCTTGGAGAAGCAGATGATTGTGTTCTCTGACTGTGTTAAAAGTAGATACAGACCTACTCCTTGTACCTGCATTGTGCTGAGGTCAAGTGCTCAGTTCAGTGCCTGTTCAACTTAGGGCCTTTTTCAGCAATGCTTTAAGAGAATATCTGGAAGTTACAATCCAGGAATGATTTTTTTAAATTCTTTAACAATGGCCAATGAAAAATATTAAGCATAATAGTATGTTTTGTATGACAATTATAAAACTGAATGATTTTTTTTCTTTCCTGTTTAAAGGAAGAGCCAAGGCTGGATGTTCTAATAAATAATGCAGGGATATTCCAGTGTCCATACATGAAGACAGAGGATGGTTTTGAGATGCAATTTGGTGTAAACCACTTGGGTCACTTCTTACTCACCAACCTTCTTCTGGGCCTCCTCAAAAATTCTGCTCCGAGCAGGATTGTGGTAGTATCATCAAAGCTTTACAAATATGGAGAGATCAACTTTGAAGACCTGAACAGTGAAATAAGTTACAATAAAAGTTTTTGTTACAGTCGGAGTAAACTGGCTAATATATTATTTGCAAGGGAGCTAGCCCATCGGTTACAAGGGACAGGAGTCACCGTCAATTCACTTCATCCTGGGATTGTCAGAACAAATCTAGGCAGACATGTGAATATTCCTTTTCTGGCAAAACCCCTATTCAACTTGGTGTCATGGGCTTTCTTCAAAACACCTTTGGAAGGAGCCCAGACTTCTATTTACTTGGCCTCTTCTCCTGATGTCGAAGGCGTGTCAGGAAAATACTTTGGGGACTGCAAAGAGGAGGAACTCCTGCCCAAAGCCATGGATGACTTGGTTGCAAGAAAGTTGTGGGATATCAGTGAAGTGATGGTTGGTTTATTGAAATAAGTGCTAGAGGATATCTGCTAAGGGAATGCAGATAACTATGCAACAGGTATTTGCAACAGTGTAATTCTCACTTCAAATGCTGTGGAAATAAGTATTTAAATAAGCATTGACTGGAGATGTTATTTATGCTGGAAGTCTGTTTTGAAATAAAAGAAAATCTTCATTTAACAGGCACAGACATTCAGAAAAAGTCTGAAATAGAGTCTGAGGGTGTGAATATAATTTCTGGTTAAATCTGTTTGGAAATTCGTGTTTTACAAATAAAGGTTAAACAAAACTGTTTTGCAATATATATGCATATTTGTCATGTTCCACTACTTGTAGTTGAGCTGTCCAGTCCAGGGTCCTGATGGTGAAACAATTCTGTTGTAAAAAGTTTTTGACAATACATTATAATAATACTAGGGTTGTTGTATTTTTAAGCCATCACAATGAAAAGTGGAGTTTTACGGATATCTTACATTGTAATCATTTAGGCCTCTGGGTGCTGTTCAAAGACTTCTTGTCAGCTGCATGGTTCGGTGAACAGAACTGTTGAGCTGTATACAGTTTAGCTGTGAAGCACAAAGTCAACTTTTTTCAGTGATATTGCTGCTATTCCACCAGTATATACACTTGGTTGTGCAAGCTGTATTTTTATTGTCATGTGTGCTGAACTTGCTGTTTCTTGATATGCAGACAGTTTGGGTTCCATTAAAAATGTAGTTGACGTGAATTGTGGTCTTGACAGGGCTTTGCATGTCACAAATTGTGTGTATACAAAGTTCACAAGACCTCATCCAGACCAAAAAGAATATGCTTTTCAGTGTGTGTTTGGCTTGACTGATGGCACTTTAACTGAGTAATGAGATCAGATAAGTCTGTCTAATATAGCTTACTGAATATTCTTTAATAAAAAGCCTTTTGAAAAAAGACCTAGCATTCATTCTTTCACTTGGAAGATAGAGCAGAAACCAGTTGCCTTGTTTCAAAGCAGAAGATTCACCTGTATTGGTTTATGGAGCCTGTCATGTGCAGTTGGTAGAAATAAAATGAGCTCCAAATAAATACATTAGTATTACATGAGGTTATACTAACTTATTCTTTTTTAATTCATATAACTTACAGGCTCATACTGACATTTGTGACTTCCTGTTTTGCTCTACATTAGCAAAGTGTTCTAGCAGTTAAGATATATAGAATAAATATGGAAGAATGATTTAGAGTGATTTATTTAAATAAATATTAATTTATTATTTCTATTCCTTCTCTTATTTATTCAGTAAATCCTTACCACCTACTTGTAAATGCATATTAGTTCTGCACTTCTAGTAGCAACAAACTAAATTTTTGAAATTCTCAGCTTGTTTACTCAGATTCTACATATTCTAACTTTTGCACAGTGGAGTGGACCTGATCTGGCCTTACCCTTCAGCAAGATTGTGCTCTGGGTGAGTGACGTGGGTGGGGGTGGAAGGTGACATTCCAGCAAATCACAAGGCAAGCTATGAAAAGGAGCAGGTTTTTAAGAGCTTGTAACATGTTGAGCTTTGCACTGCTGACTGTAAGGCAAGGTGCAGAGGTGTGTGTGTTGTTAAAGCATACTCTGAGCGTTGAGTGAAGTTCTCCAAGTAATACCAGCAGGAGGTGTGTAACATGCTTAGAGAAGTTCTGATTTGATCTTCAGTCCTGAATTTAACATTTTTATTGTAAGTACCTGTAAATAGCTGCACACAGCGCCTTTAAACAGCTAGCTAAAGAATTAAAAGTTCATTAACATGAACTTCTCTGTGAAGAGATACAGAGAAGCTGAGCCGAACTCAGGTTTGTGTTTTTGATACTACTGTGTTGTTTCACTGTGGAAATGTGTATGTATACCACTGGCAAAGAAAGCCTTGCATGCAAAGGTGGAAGAATGGAGAAGATGGCTCATTTGAAAATACTGTAGTAAATAGCTGCACTGAAACTGTTTAAAGAGCAGAGGAATATGTAATTTTCAGACTGAATGACCAACATAGGATTTGCATAAGCCTTCAAAACAGCAAAGGTGGATTTGTACTGAAATAAGAGATACAGAGTAAGAAGTACCAGCTGTGTAGTGTGGCTGTGTAACATGTAATGCTTCATACATCTACCAGGTGCTTGTTTTTATTTTCTTTTGAAACATTTCAGAAATAAAAGCCATTGTCAGAAAAGGTTTACATTCCTACAATCATAACTGAATTACAGCCCTCATTCCAGAGTGTGTCAGTAATCACTCTTAATGGCATATTATGTGCCTAAATGAATATTGCCAGTAAACAATTTGAAAGGATGGATTGTTAGGAACTTAACAAAAGGTAAACCTTTTTTTGACATCTGAGGCAGAATGTAGTTAAGTCTCTGTAGACCAGAAATCTTCAATTTCTCTCTTGAGATGGCTGTTAATGGTTGTTTATGTGAAGCCTCTGTTATTCTAGTAGCATCTAAGAACTGGAGACCTCATAGGGTAGCAGATCTTGCAAAATGTAGCACAGCAGTTAGTAATGCTGACTCAGAGTAGGTTAGAATCAAGCATTTTGGCTAAGGAAGTTACCCTACCCTACCCTACCCTACCCTACCCTACCCTACTCCACTCTACATGGTCTTAGCTCAGATGTGTTTGTATGATTTGAGGATTGTCTGCTGAATGGAGCTGGTAGAGGATGCTTCAAGAGATTGGCAACTTCGCCCCAATATTACAGTGCCTCCAGAAGGATGCATATTACAATTCTATAAACCCTTTATATTGAGAGTGTGCAGCCAAAAATGAGACACATTGCAGATACCTCCCTGCACCACCACCACCATATGAATAGCAACACCCTCAAATTAAACTTCTGTCCCATGGAGAATTAAACTTGTAAAAGAAAAAAAAACAAGGGGTGAAAGAGTCAGATGGTAACCAGGGATAGCATATAAAGCTTGTGGAAATGCAAATCAGCGCCTTCCATTGGCAGCTACAGACACTGATCACATTGCTAGCAAGTACATTACAGATATCCAAGGAAACCACAGCTAAAGTTAAGATTTTGCTGAGGTCTGTAATAAACATTATTTTATGAGACAACTCTTCCAAAAGCCAAGATGTACCTTCAACTATCTTACATATGCTGTTGGAATTTAAGCATTTGATTTTGGGTCCACCAGCAGCATTGGACCAGTGCTCCATACCTGTGTCCTGGGAATTTAGAAACTGGCTGGGACGTGACAGGGCAGTGACCTCTGAGAAAGCAGCCCCTGCCCTTTTTCTTTTCAGAGGGGAGATGCCTCTGCTCTGCCATAGCTGAGATGTGGAGGGACACAGCAGTGACTGACTACTTGCAAACGTTCCTCTCTGGAGCCTTTGGCCAGTCTCAGCAATAAGTGGAAATGTTTCCCCGTGGCCCCGTTCCTCAGTTATCGTGCTCTGTGTGGCAACAGCATCGCAGACTAACTGTACTCTAAAAGAGTTATTTTTCAATTGGTGTAAGAGTGTGTGTGTTCAGACACATGCAGGTGCAATTTAATCCCTCATTTTAAAAGGCAGGAAGAGCTGTTGAGGATTAACTGAGGAGCTGAGGGGACAGGAAAGCAGTTTGTTAGCATAAGAGTGTCACCTGCCACCTGTGCCAATTTGATATGTGGAGAGACATTGGACTTGGGGCAGATCTGTTGGGCTTGAGCTTAGTGTTGAGCTCAGTTGCTTGAAGTTGCATCCAAGTAGACTTACCCAGTGTCTTCTTTTACAGACAGAGAGCACACAGGCACAGCCAAGGGAAGGAAACATCTCCATGGAATGGTCAAGAGAAACAGGCTTCAAGTGTCACATTTTTTATCTGCTTCAGCGTAATTTATTAATCTTTGGCTATGGTTATTTTGATAGTGCCCCTGTAACCAGCTTCTCTCATGGACAGACCAAGATTTTAAGAAAGAAATAATTTCCTTTTTTAAAAATTTCCTTCTTTCTTTTGATTCTCAGTTCTAGGGCCTAGCTATAAGCCAACCCTCTCTGCATGCATCTGCCTATTAGAGCTGAGCTTTCTGCAAGTGAACTAAATTGCAGTTGCATGTATTTATTTTATATGCCACATCTGTTTAAGTCAAGGGAGACTTACATATAGCTTAAAAAAAATACTCTGAATCTGTCACCAATTTACCTTCCTTACCTCACCACAAAGGCCAACATCTATCCCCAGGCAAAGGGACAACGCTGCCCTTTCACTTACTGCAGCCAGAGCAGCAGGCAAACTTATAAACCCAGCAGGGGTTCCCCAGTAAAAATTCCCCATCTTAATGAGATAAATGATCAGTTTTTCCATGATGCAGTAAAACCAGAACTATTTAAACTCTCCCCTCTTTCTCCGGTGGTTGCCTGGTTTGCCCAAGCTTCCTTCTAAGTGGGCTTCAAAGCCCAAGCCCTGTGAATGGGCGCTGTGATTATGCCTTTGCTGAAAAATGTGGATAATTCCCACTTCAAGCACACTTAATTTCTTACCACCCGAGGCTATAAAGAAAATAAACAACTTGCAAGAGTCATACAAATAATTTTAAAATGGGAGGCCTGTTCCCTTTTTCACATAACTTTTTCCAAACTAATCACTTAGAGGGTAATTGACTTGCAAAACGATCCAGGAGGCCTCCACAGTTGAATTATTACTTTTGATCTGTCCCGGAATGGTGCTGCTATTTCTCATAACAGAAAATGACGACCTCCCTCTAGACTTTTTACTTACTGCTTTAGCTACCACTGGCAGCCTCACACCTGTCGTAACTGGATTCAGATCAGAGAAATTAATTTGAATATTTAATTGATTCCAAATGTCCTATGTAACATGGAGAAAGGAGCACTTTTCTAATTAGATTTTCGGGGGGCGGGGGAAAAGGCTGGCACACTGAACACCTAACAAGGTTGGTAGCCCTTTCTTTCTATGTTTAAGAATGATCACTTCTTTTCAGGTAGTATGAAAAGAACTTTATTAACCTGCTTAGGGAAGGAATCAATAGCTTATTTGCTGTGAAAAGATTCCTGAGGGTGTCACATGCTTGAAATCTGTAATATTCCCTTTAGCAGGGCATTGAGCATTTCTTGCCATCTGCTTCAAGGCCAAAGCAAGCAGTGTGAAATCCTGGTCTCACTAAAAGTGTTGGGAGTCAGACACCGAAATATTTTTGCTGGTCTTGATGTCCTAACTTTAGGTTTGGGCAGTACGACTCTTACAGGCAGCTGGATGGCGATTCTTTCAAGCTTGATGAATGAAGCTTTATGCACCTCTGTGTATGCAGCATTTTTAAAAAAATACTTCACAAATTAATGGTGGGGTGGTGGTGGTGGTAATTATGTGTATATTAAATGTACTGCAACGTTCTCCAGAAAAGTATGTGCTTTTCTCCAGAAAAAATGTCAGCCCATCTCTGCGGTTGTTGGGACACTTGTCAATTTGCCACCTGGATTGCAGTTTGGTGATGAGTTTCGTTATTTCAGTTTATCTAAGTCCTGTTACAACCTTCCCCCACAGTAGGTCAGCATCCTGGGCCTCTCCTAAGTCACTGCATGACCATCCACTCTCCAAATCCCATCTGACCTTGAGGCAAGCAACATCAGGGTATTTCTTAATGCTTCAAGAAACGGGTCACAAACAGCATCTGCAGAAAGGCAAGTGACAAGCCTGGAAACCCAGAACCTACATGCACTTCAAAAAGTAGGTCTGATATAATTTTTTGTGCTCATTCACAGACAGGAACACTTACTCCAGTGTATGTGAATAGGTAGTTCAGACTTCATCCTACCTCCAGTTCTGTCTATATAGCACCGTAGATGTAGCCTAGGAGTTAAACAGCAGGTTGAAAAATTCTTCATTTGCTCTTCTGAAGGGTAGAGATCCTACAGGTCCAGTTGAAGTTACTGGTAGTTCTCATTGCTTGAGACTTCACCTGGCTTTGAAAATACTTGGGGGAAGGGGGGAGGAAAAGACCAGAGCATCATTTGCCTTATATTCAGTCTGCCCTCCTGGAAATCTTGAGAGGCCTAAGTGTGTCTCAGACACATCTCCACAGATACTGAAAAACAATGTGAGCGTGCTTTATGGAGATATTTGTCCCTGAAGTTTTTGCTGTAAGCAGAGACTTTAAAAAAATCATAGTTTCACACTTTATATAGTGGCCAGATGAACTGACTGTATCAGGTTGACAGCTAAGACCAGGGTCCTGAAGCACTAGAACAGATTAAGAGATAATGAGCTGCCATCTATAACTACAAGAACCTGAAAACTCGAATAATTAAAAAGCGTTGTTGATAATTACTCTATTTCTGAGATTTGGGATTTTTTTGTTCAATGCTAGATACTTGCTATTTTTTACAAAAGGGTTAAAACTGCAGAAAATGTGAAAACAGCCATGTTTCAACAAAGCGGCATAGTTATTCACTGTGGAAAACCCATAAAATGACAGGAAATGGCTTAATGTGGTAGGTGTTCATTTTTAAAGGGTCTGTTGACAGTAGTTGATGAGTTAAAACATTGTATTTAATTTTTGCCTTTTGTTCAGTAAATAGCATGGAATTTTGATGCTGCCTAGAGGGACAGCTTTGTACTCTGGTGGTCTAAACTGGGATTTTTCCTTAATGTAACCAATCAGAGTAGGTGGGGTGGGATTTTTTTGGTTTTGTGTCAGGTTTTTTTTTTAAGAAAAAAACTGAAGTCAAAGAGAAGACCAAGAAAAAGCACCACAAAGTTTATCTTTTACTCGTCTGGAAGAGTTTATTTTAAACATGGAACATTGTTTGCTGCTGTGGAAATGAAAGTGAGAGAGTTGTAGCTTTCTTCCAATGCCATCTGGCAGATGATTTACTTGCGTATGGTATTCACTAATCCAAATAACCCTGTGTGTGGTAGCATTGTCTCTTTACTGATCATGCAGCTGAGTTGGCTGAACCTTAGATGGCTCACACAAGGCTATCAACAGCACAGTACAATAGACTGTTTAAAATTAGAACAGTATTAAGGAATGGGATATGCCAAATTCATCATGCCTTTACCTTTATTAAGCATTTTCCTTATCCAGATTGAGGCTGATGTTTCCTTTTCATTCTCTTCATGGTTTTCTTCGCTCCAGTTCTACTCAGGCTTTAGTCCATTGAATTCAACACTTTGGTGAAGCCTCAAAGGTCGGATGAGACCAACCCTAGATTGGTATCCTTGCCCTGGTGATAACCATTTTTGCTCCTGTAAGGTCCCTTCCTGACCTCAAGAAACTTGTATTTCTGCTGAGAAGTAAGGCTGCTTCAGCAGCACAGCTGTATGCTGTAACCAGTAGCTTTGTGGTTAAGGAACTCTCCTAGTTCCTATCCTGAGCCAAAATTGTCTCTAGATCAGGATATTCCCATTTATCAGGAAAAAGATCTAGCTACTTCATTATTATATTAATGTTAAGCTGTCTCCTCTTGCTGTAATGTAAAAGAAAGCATCTTGAGTGGTTATTTTGGGAAGCAAAATAATTAGAGGATTATGCCTTGAGGAGCAGATCCTAAGGTATGAGTAGATGGAGGCATCCACTTATATCCTTGCATTTAAATTCTAGGAAGGGGTTTATATTCTGATGCTCTTTTATGTACAAGACAATAATGGTTCCCTGCTCAATGTGTGGGATTTGTTGAGTGATTTTTTTTCCAAGGTGCCTAGCTCCGTGTGCCTAATAGGTCTCTAATTTTGGATTTGTATTCCACTCTGAGGTTGAAAGACTTAAAATGTAAGTGTTGACTATGCCTTGTTTTAGTCACTTGTTTTTTAATTGACCTCAATAGGTCACTTCAAAAAGTTAATGTTATGGTTCAATTTGCAGTTGCCCTTTTTGGAAACTGCCTTTTTGATTTTAAGGACACCTGAACAGTTTTGAAAGTGCTGATTTTCTTAAAAGATAATTCAATATAATTCATATGTGAAATTAAAATCTATACAGCGTAGACAATTTTGTAGCAGTGATAGAGAAGGAATTGAGAAATCAGCTCTTTCCC
>NW_010172449.1:12049-82131 GCF_000695765.1 Mesitornis unicolor
CAGTTGACAGTTTGAGCTCACGGGCTGTGTATGTATTGCCAAGCATTCAGTGTCAGAACCAGTTTCCAGAACCACAGGCTAAATGGGATAGTGGGGCAATGTTTGTGTTACCAGAAGAGGTGTGGGTACATCCAAACTGCTTGCCATGAGTGTCTTTGGCCCATGCTGTCTCCTGAATGATGCAAAGAATTGTTTCGAAAAGTGCTATTTGGCCAGAGCCAGAACTGTGCCAAGAACGGCCGTAGCTATTAAACAGCACAGATGATTGAATTTCAGTGCTTGGGTTGGCACTCTGTCATTCATTCCTCAATTGAGTGGAATAAGCATAGCCAAAAAATGCCCCCTTCCTCCCCCAAGTGTTAGCAGCTTAGATGTGATTTTTCAATTTACTTCCATGACATTCAGAGACTGTTCTGGAAAATTGAAGCATATTTTCTCTTACTAATTTTATAGTGCTAAAATTCCACTGACTTTGCTGCAATTTCTATTGACTGACCCTGTAAACACACAGAGAATTGGTATTGTTAATATCACGATGTCGTCATGCTTTATTCATTTTCAATTTTATGACTATAGTCTGATCTCTTGGAATTGTGTCCACTAACCTAGCACTGGACTATGGAAACCTTATTTTATCAAAATGTGTTATTCTTGGACTAGAATTCACAGTTACATAGTTGCACTTTATAGATGCATAGGCTTTTTCAAAGCCAGAAGAGGCCCTTAGATTATTTAATCTGACTTCCTGAATGACACAAGCCATTTAATTTAACCCAGTTAGCCTTGTATCAGGTTCAGCAATTTGTGTTGGCTAAGGCTTATCTTCTAGAAAGATGTCCAGTCTAGATCTGAAGCCATAGGTAGTTGGAGAATCCATCACTTCCTTTGGCAGTGCAGTCCAACGATTATCACCCTCCCTCTTAAAAATGTGTGTTTTGTTTCTTGCCTGGATTTGTCTGGCTTCCACTTCCAGCTATCGCCTCTCATTATGCTTTTTTTTTGTGCGATGAGAGAGCTGTTGTTACTGCTCAGGATTTTCTCCCTGTGGTGATACTTGTACACTATAATCACTGAAATAATTGCTAGATGTTTTTATTAAACTCAACAGACTGAACCCCTTTAATCTCTTACTGCAAGGCTCTTTTCCAGTTTATCCAATCATTTTTGTGGCTCTCCTCCATCTTATCCGATTTTTTACCTCTTTTGTGAAATGAGGAAATAAGTACTGGATGTAATAATCCAGCATGCATCCATATCTAGGCAATCTCAGTACTTCTCAGTGCTTTCCCTCTGAGGTGATCACTAATGTAAATGTGCCTGGGGCTGCTCCCTGGCCCTGTGGCCAGGTGGAATATTGCAGTCAGCATCTGTACTCTTGAATGCTCTTATCTTCCATGGCAGGGTCTCTGCATCTAAACTACTTTTTGTGAGTGCTTCCTGGCAATTCCTGACACTTTGGCTGTCTTTGGCAATTATCTGGGAAAATGCTGGCAGAGGCTGAAATCATACTAGGGATTAAAAAAACCATCATATGGTACAGATGTTCAAGAACTAAACTAACTAAGAATATTTCCTGCCATATTTTTATTCAGTAGTGTAGTTTAAGAGTCCCAGTTATGCAGAAGTCATCACTGATATTTTTAGCTTCAGTAAAAGTATTAAAAAAGACATGTTTCTCTTATTTGCTGTAAGAACCTAGAAGTCGGATATATGGGTTCAACTGATCACCTCGGTTAAGTCAGAGACAAGCATCTCCTGATTTTCACTTACCCCATTTCTCTTATTCTTTTGAACAGATTCTCTGCCTGGTAGGATTGCCTCTCCCTACCTCACCACTGATGATAAAGAGTGTTTGGATGATTAAGAGTCCAAGTCTAACTTTTCACAAGAAGACTTAGGTGAAATGACTCCTACGCAGCTTCACTTTTGTGTGATGACTACTACTCCTATGGGAGTAGGGATGACTCCTATCTGTGGCACTTATGCATCTAAATCACAGAAGTATTTTTTGTAAAAATATTACCCATAGATAAAATATATTTACACGGATATGATAAATGGACTTTTAATTAAATTTTTCTGACTATTATAAGAACTGAACGTGAAATAAAGCCTCATATCCTAAGTTTTCAAAATTCAAGCACTGTTTTTGATTCTCCTTTTAATGTTCTCCCCATGACACAGCAAAATGAGAAATAATCAACAGATCCTACATTTGCTGGTCCCAAGACTATCCTGTGTCTTCGTGTTGTAGACGTTTTGCTGATTTGACACTCTTTGCTCTCACCTCCTCCCAGAAAAGGTTATGTGGAGCACTGAGTGAGGAGGATAGTCTGTGCCTGTGTCCTTAAACTTCAGACAGTATGGGTGCGAATAGTGTGTTAGTTCTTTTCTCTTCCAATCTAAGAAAATAAAAACATTTTAAATCAGCTGAAGGATTTCACCACTCGAGACGTGTCAGTTCCCAAACTCAGAGCTCCCAAAATAGCTTGAAAAGATACAGTTGTTCTGGTGTGTGGAAAAACCTGCGACATCTCTTTTCTTCTTCACCTTTGCCAAGAGACAAGTGCTTGTGAAGCAAGGAGCACTGAGCACGGCACATTCACGTTGTGAACGTGAGGGTCTCGTTCTCACCAGTTTTGGCTGTAGACTGGCCTGTGAATTACAGTATTTTGGACCAAATTCCTGCTCTGTTCAACTGTCCTTGCTACAGGACAGTAACTCTTCAGGAATAGTGGAAGGAATGGCAGGTACAATAATTGTTTTGGTCACCCAAGTTAAATCTACTGGCAAACATGAATAAGAGCATTGAGTTTCTTTTCACTTACAAACCAACTTTAGTGTTAGCTTGTGAGAACACAGAAAAAGTGCAAATTGCTATTTTACCTCAAAAAGCACCTGTGTTCAGGAATAATTTGAAATGATAGCTAATTTTGGTGTGAGCAAAAGGAAACCCTGTTGCAGACATACATTGGACATTCGTTACTGCTTTTATTAGGTTTTATTATCATCACCCTCAGTGACACATACAGTGTTTCTTTCATCACTCTGTAAGAGGGTTAAACATTACAGCAGCAGCCTAGTATTTTTTAGCACCTGCCCATCTGGCAAGTCTTTGTCCTCTACAGTTTGTTCTACAACTGTTGATTTTAGATTGGCACTTTTGCAGCTGATCAAAGCAGTGAGATTACTTCAAACGAGGACTTCCTGGGCAAATACATCACCGCTGGTCTAGTTTGGGTCTACAGAGCCCGGCCAATGAAAGGACCCTGGGCAGACTGGGCAAGCAAAAATGAATGTGTATGCAGACAATTATGAAGCCTCTCTGTTATTTTTAATGCACTGTACATTCAGCATTTTCTTCCCTTTATAGTGGAAGATCATTTAGATGTTTCTTTGAAGACTAATTTAGGAATGTTGGCAAAAGCCAGTTAGTGTAACATGTGCAATTTATTATGTTAACAATGCCTGATGAAACAACCAATATGAATAATCCTGCTGAGTACAGAGAAAACAAATGCACTCTTTTTATGCTGTAGTTTGATCTGATCTTCATAGACTACAGTTAATATATTTTGAAACACAATATGCATGGCGAGCTCTTTTCATAAGACTCTAATAAAAGTCTTTCTCATTTTTACTTTTTCCTCTCTCTCAATCTTCCCTTTGTTTTTTTTTCCAAATTAAAAAAAAGGAAAATATGTATTTTACCATCTGTAAAAAACCCCTAAATTCTCTTTAGCTGCTGCTGTTAAATTTCTGGAACTCCATTCCAGTAGGTTCCTGTTTACCCTGTGCACAATAAATAATATGGCATGGAAAAGAGTCCAAAATCAAATGTAATTCACAGATATATTAATAAACTCTATGTTTTCTTTTTTGGTAGGGAAACCAAGCAGCTAAGTAAGTTGGAGCTTCATTGCCTGAAATGATTGAAATAGCATAAAGTAGGGCACAGCCAATAGTCAGACAGTTAATATAGTTAGAAATCCATTTACGTTGCTGACTTGGTAATTTATTTGCTGTGCTATTGATTTCATCTCTGCCAAGCAAGAGCTAAGAGCTTGATAACAGCTTTGCTGAATGCATTGTAAGGGCCTGTATAGAATAGCTAGAAGAAAATGGTAATGGGCAGGTCATGGTTGAGCTGTCTTGGAAAAAGCCTGGGAATTTGTGACTGCAAAAGTCAGACACCTCCTCTTTGTTCCTCAGCTCCTCTGATTGTGCTGGGCTTACTGCAATGGGTCAAGTGTGCTTCTCTGCTAGTCCTCATATGCATGCCCTTCGGTGGCATCCCACTAGGCAGGCCACTCTGCAGCCTTGGAGCATTGTAGATTCACTTCTACCAGCCTTAAAGAAATACTTTCTCAAGTTTCAGTTTTTGTGCTTAAAACTCTCCACTGGTCGCTGGGGAAAATTCAGAAGTGTGAGTCCCAGTGATTTTCCTTTTTTTGTTTGTTTCTAATTCTGTTAGATGAGTTTTTTAAAAAAACCCTCCTTCCCAATTGCTAACTAGCAACTGGGTAGCTAGTGCCAGTGCACTGGAGGAAGTCAGCAAATGAAACCGTGTGTAAATGAATGGCATTAACCATCAAATTGACTTCCTCAGCAGTGGGGAATGCTGTACTTCATTGAAGTTCTACTCCAGTTGTCAATTTGCATCTAATTTACAATTTTAGCCTAGGAAAGTTTATCCCTGTTTTTTGTTATCTAGATTAACTTTAAACACAGTATTTAAATTATGTTTTTTGGATCTTTCAGCAGGTCAAAGCAACTGCCAGTTCTTCAGAAATGAGCAAACTGACTGTTTCTTATGAAACAAATTGTTTGTTTGAAATTTGCACTAGGGCATGGCCATGTGTTTGTACATATGCTTCAAGGATGGATCTGCTCTCTGTTCATAAATTACAAAATTGCTTTTCATTACTCCCAATGAATTCATCGTGAGTTGGATGTTAGTTCAGGATCCAATGAGATGCCAAGGAAGAAATGAAATAATTTCATATCTATTTGTCATGACTCCTGAACTCTTTGATAATGGTAATCAGCCTCTGAAGGTAACCAGCAAAAAAACCCCCACCCTGTAGAGTTGTCTGTGGTAATTTTGCCAAATGTGTTGCACAAAATATGTTTTTATTTTTCTACACGCTTTTCATTGGTAAGAAATTCAGTTCTTCTGTTGCCTAGAAAAAGTGATAAATGAATGGAGAGGCAATGAAACGAGTGATTGAGGAATAACTGGAAGCTGGGATGTTTTCAAAGAAAAGGATGTTAATCAGACTGCTGGAAATATGTTGTTATCAAAGACTGAACAAATGAACACTAAGTAAAGGAAGAAGTTTTTTTAACTTCTTGCTAAACAAATATATTCAACCTATTTTCTAGTAAAAACTCCCATTTCTGGTATTTCTGAAGTTTAGAAAGAGTAGATAAAAAAGTATGCTCAGATCTTTCCTTTACTTTTTAGAAAAGGCAGACAGAAATTGGAAGTGTAATGTCCTGTATGCCTTGAAGGGTTAATCATACGTTTTGTGTAAAATACACTGGTGAACAGAAATACATGTGACAGAAGCCAGATGCCACTGGTGCCTTTACATCTTAGAAGACATTGCTCTGTTTGCAAGCCAGTGCCTGGACTATTGCAGTGAAATACTCCCATAGACTAAATTTACTGTGTGCGTGTTGTGCCCATTCTGGCTTCTGAGTCTGAAACCTACAGCTTTGGCAATGCTGCTAAACGAGATAAGAAAAATAACATGTAGAGATTCAGAGCAATAACCTTTTTCAGCAGGGGACTGATACACAATTTCTAAATTCCTCTGAAGCTGACCAAATACTTAAGTGTTTATTGAATTAAGGCTCAGACTACTTTGGACAGAGTTAAGCTTATTTCAGATGAAAATTATCCTTTCAAACGTCTTGAATATTTGTTATCATGTAAGAATTTTGACTCCTAACAAGAGATAGTTGCTACTAAACATAAAACATTTTTCTTTTAACGAAGTTTGGTTTTCCACTGCCTCAGAAAACAGATTTTCTTCCCCTGGAAAATGAAGGCATCCAAATGGCAGCTCAGGAATTGCACCTCTCTTTTAGCCCAGTTGTGCCAATAATTCTATTAAATGTGGTATTGTAGCAGTGATGAGGAATCTCACATCTATAATAGTGGGTAACATGTAATGTATAGGGTAGATTTGAACTGAAGTGAAGCTGAAGTCAACTGGCCAGTCTCTTTGAAAGGTACCTGGAACCTCCTTTCTGGTCATATTTGCTATTTTGGTTGAATATTTTCTTCAGTCAAATGTCATTTCTGGAACAAGTTGTTTAAAACATAGAATTATTTATTTTGTATATGTTATTTGAAAAGTTGCTCTTACTTTCTCAGGCAAGCTGCTGAAACAGGTCAGAGTTTGTACTTTTCCTGTCAGCACAAATTTAAAGGCCTCCTGTGTAATAATAATAGCTTTAAATTGTTTATGGGGTTCATTTTGATAAACACTGCATAACAGTGCCCGGCATAACCAGTTGATTCACTGCCAACACAGTATCATCTTTCATTGGTGCTCTGAAGAAACACAAAAACAATGAAGATGCCTGAGGTATGTCACAATACCGTGATCAAAAGGGATGTATTATTTAAATATTATAATAAGCCCAGTGATGTCTTTTGAAACAGAATTATTTTAATTCAAAAACATCTGCTTGAAAGTCCAAAGAGATTAGAAACGTCCATTTATAAAAACATACTAATTAAAGCCTCTAAATACTTAGAATAGTTCTATGCCTATGTAAGCTAGTCCAACTGATAGCAAAACTCGACGTGTTTCATATTATTTCAACTTCTTTTATTTGAACAAGGGAATAGATAAACAAAAGGAAACAATCCTGTTGTTTTTAAAATTTTATGAAAATATAACCTGAACAGAGGTCAGTCTTCAAATGAATGGTCCATATGGCTTGGCTGACACAAGTAGCAGTAGGGATGACATCACTTCATAGGAACAGTGGGACTCAGCTCACTCCAGCACTGTGCAGCAGCAGAGTGGAAAGAAAATGTAAACCGAACTTCCCGTTTACCCACCATTTTTAGTGCCTCAGATACATCTGAGTCAGTGGAAGCATAAACTACTGCAGCTTCTAGGTCTGTTAATAAAAATTCCCAAAATAATTATCCTCTACTTCATATAAAACAATGGAGTAACTATTTTGTGTTTGGCCTGCAAGTCATCAGATGTCATTATTATAAGCGAAATTCACAAGCAGCTGTGTTATAGAGAAATGGAGAAACACTTGTGTCAATTGTGGTGTCATTATTTAGAAGAAACTGCTGTTTAGTTTTCTGCTTTACACTTTTACTGGTCAAGTATAATTGAGCTACACTGAATTATACAGCATAGACCTTCCCTGTCAGTAAGCCACATTACAGAATATTGTTTTCCTTATTCATTAGAATAAAGTTAATTTGCAGTGTGCATGCAGTAATGTAACATTTCCTTGAAACACTTGGAATATATTATATGTTTATAGGTGAATGTCTGCCTATTTCAGATTTATTTAGTATCAGAAAGGGTGATCAATACAAGGTCACTGGGTGAGTGATTTGTCCTGATAGTCAGAGATGTCCTGTGGTCTGTATGCTGGACACTGTGAAAAAATTAGTACAACCTAATAAGGAAATCATCAAGGCTGTATCTGAAGAGGTGTTTGGGCATCAAACCTGTAGGTTAACAAGTTAAGGTGCATACATGTCCAAGCACTAGCTCACTCACACTTCCATTTCTGTCTTGGCTTGTTCAGTGTGACGGTGTATGCTAATGCCAAGGATGCTGTATTGTACAGTCTTTGTATTGTATCCTATATACTATAGTTAAAGATGAGCAGTCACTGAATCTTTCACAAAGGACATCTCTGTAGTTTTCATTTTGCCCTGTAATGGATGAATCTGGTTGGATTTACCTCACGGCTAGAGTATGACAGCTGGGAGAAGCTAGCGTCCTGACATGGCAGAAGTGGCAGCAGGCTGTAGAATACATCTAGGCAAGAATAAACTCTTCAGCCTTCACTCACGTAGTATGAATTGCACATCTGACAGAGCTGACTGCAATTCTGAAATAGATGATTTGATTTGAATAAATAAATCTATAAAATCTGGATCTGCCGTTTCTACTCTCCCACTTGCAGCTGCAGATTCCTACTCCCGGTTTTAGCTACACCTCTAAAGAACTTTCCATAGACAAAACTATGCACACATATTTCATTTTTCAAAATAAATGTTTATGGAGACTCAGTTCCTGGTGTTTGACACTAGAGACATCAGTGGTAATAAGAAAAAAAAGCACTCATATTTGTGTAGAAGAACCAAAGAAGTGGGTGTTTTGGCAAAATTCTCTCTTTTTGCTCAGGTTCTTGTGTTTCCCTAGGCTCTCTCAGATAGTGCCACTGGTTGCTTGAGGGAGCTATGTTTGTGCCGTCTCTGTGGACTTTTCTGCAGGACAGAGTCTGTTAATTACATTCATAACAGCTCAGCTTATCAGTACATATCTTTTTCCATCTGGATATATCTGTGCTCTCAAATTTTTATGCCTCTGCTTCTCCCTCCATAGTGGTCCCCTGGCAGTCTACCCTCTGTAAATATAATGCAGTTCACTTCTGTGGTCCCTTCTGAAGTGGGTTAGTTAGCTTCCTTAGAAGCCATCAGGTGCATTTCTTGGGGAAATGTCACTCCCAGGCTGCACCCAGTAGGCAGAACAGATGGGTGCACCAGGCTTGGATCATTTTGCTCTGCAGTGCCCTCTAACCCTCTCCAAGCAGGCTGCTAAGATGCTTTCAGCACTCTCATATGCTCTCATGCTGTACACCATCATGCAGGATCTCATGCCTTAAAAACACTGTTCTGGTGGGCTGCAGGACAGCACATAAATTACTTTTAACATTTTAAATTCATAAAATATATAAACCAGTCAAGTCTCAGGGCCACAGATATACCACACTGGGACAGAGGAAATCTGTGGCCAAGTGGTATCTTGTGTGGGTATGGTCAGTCTGCTCTGGACAGCCTGGATGTGACCATACTGCATCACCTAGGCTTGGATTACTCCCTGGTGGCAAATGGTTTTAACATGGAGAAAAGCAATAGAAGCAGCCTCTGTGGTTAGTTCCTCATCCTTCCTTCAGAGGGTTTTTGCAGAGCTATGCCTGTAACATCATTAATTTTCCTGGGATAAGACGGACAACAAGGAAGTTATGAAAGTGCAACAACTAGAGAATTTGGATACATCACTAGGGACATCATGTACTTCATGGCTTGTATTTTTTAGGCCTGATGGATCTAGAATTGGAGGTGACTCTTCAAGCAGTATTTCCAGAAATCTTTAGAACTGATGCTGAGGCAATATAATACAAGAGAATAAACATATAACTGTATCTTACTCTAAAGTGGTGTTAAAAACCTGCTGAAGCACTGGACTGCAGTCTCAGGTAAATGTTTCTGTTCTTTGTAATACAGGAGGAGAATAGTTTGCAGCTGTCCTTGGTCTAAGGTCAAGACTTCCTACCAACTACTTCTTTCAGTTCTTGAAGTCTTGTGCATTTCCCACAATATTAAGCATTTATTAATGATGCATAAAATATAAAAACCTGTTTTTCTTTTTGCCTGCAGAGATTATTGTATGCGATGGACTGTCCCCACACCAAGATATTAGCCATTGTTAAGAGCTCCTTTCTCTGGAAACCTTTGAATCAGTGAAATTAATTTACATGAGGTAAGATTTATAAATCTGGATCATAAAACTAATTCCACTGAGAACTATGTGATTCTCACCGTCACTTTTTAGTCCAAATCCAACCTGTTTCCCTATACTTTCCTTTCTGCATATCTTTCCAATCTGGATTTCACTAGTATTTGTTAATACTAAGCTAAAAATAAATTCTCATCTCCCTTTAAGGGAGAAATAATGTTTAAATAACCACATTGTTTATTGTTACCTTTGGAAGTCATTAAGATATAACATAGCCATGGATATACTATAAAATATAAACTGAACAGACTAATAATAACACCCAGCTGTTAGACTAGTACTTTGCAGATCTCAAGGTGCTTTATACATGGGGTCCATGTAATCACTCAGTTTGGACAGATGCAGGAGCTGAAAGGACAAAAAAACTCAGATTTTTTTTTTTTCCTCATAAATACTCATATGCCAGTAGTAGAAATCAGTTTACAGGATTCCCAAACCATATCTCATGTGTCACACTAGGCTGTCTTTGAGCAGTTGATACCAACCCTATTCCAGCTAGAGTCTAGTTTTAGCCAGAAAACCTTTCAGTGGAAACAAGAATTACTTCTTACAAGTATAGTACTGAAACTGTTCCTCAGCAAGAGGGGCCACATCACTATTTTTTAAAGACTATTTTTCTACTTTGACAATGGCTCTAGGTTCCTGTCTAATAGGTCTGAGCATATTCTGCCAGTTCTGTGGGCAGGAACAACTGGCCAAAAGCCCACTGGTGGCAAACTGGGAGCATCATGAGTGTCTTCGAATGCAAAACTCATCTTGGAAGCACCTCTGCACAGTGTGTCCTGGAAAAGAAGTGAAAAAGCCAAAGAACCAGATAGAAAAATCTAATTTTTAGCACAACTTTCCGTGAAACAAAACAATCACTGTTTGGGCACACCGATACAACCAACCAAAAGCGTCCAGTGAAAGCTTACTGAAGTCAGCAACATCACGGTAATGTAAACATAAACAAAAATATTTTTAGTAAGATTTTCAGTTGAATCAGTTTTTCAGTTAATCTGTTTTTTCAGACTGTCACCCTTGATAAAACCATCTGTGTCTTTTCCATAATATTATCTAGTGGTTGTGGCAAAATCCAGGGAGTTGAGACTGCTTAGATTTATTCATAACCCTAGGGTCTGCGATATATATTCACCTGCAGAATACTTAAATTAATGTTCCCCAACCTCTGAGCAGTATTGCTCTCATACTATTGTTCAATATGTAATCCAGATTGAGGCAAACTAAAACTGTTGGTCTAAGTACATGATCCCAGTACCAACTTGAGGCTCCAGCATAGGCATGTTCTAGCAAAGGAAACATACTCACCTATTACTTTAGATCCTTAATGAGAAAAAAGTTTGAATGAGATGTGATTTCAAATTACACAGTTGATGACTTTGACCTTCAGTGCTGGAGATCAGTACAAATGTTTACTTAGAAAACTGAGCTTGCTGACCTCTGTTCAATTCTGTCACTACATTACCCATTGGTGGCTTATGGCCAGTGCTGAGCATGGCACAGTTCAGCACACGGGGATTGTTCTGCATGACCAGAGCAAAACAATTTATTTGCCTTACAAAATGTATGTTCAGGCTTGCTTAGAAGCTGCCCATAGTAATTCAATTAGCAAGATTTACTTGCCCATTTTGGTAAATGGAAAGAAAGAGAGGATATAGAGCAAAGTCTTCCACCAGTTTAAGTGGTTTCACTACCATTGGAGGTAATGGAATGGGACCTGCATAAGTTATGCAAGGTGTAACTCATTATAGATTCATTGAATATAAGACCAGCGAGACCACTGTGATCAGTTATTTTGACCTCCTGCTGACAAGCCACAGGACTTCCCTGAATCCTTGCAAACAGAAATCTCTCTTTTCCATAGACTGAAAAATCATAAACATGTATGTTACTCAGAGGTACTTCTGTTAACATTACGTGTGTTTCTGTGAATAATTTGGGTTCGTTCTGTAGGACTGTTAAGCGAAATGGAACTGGTCTATCTCAACTGGATCACAAATGAAACACCCTATAATATGCATAGAAGCACTCATATGGTGTAAATAATATTTTTAATCACTCCTTGAAATAATAATATAAAGTTCACTTTATTAACATTTGAAAAATAAATGTCTTCACCTCCCTTCATTGGACTTTAAAGGAGGAAAATTTTATGTTCCCTGTGGAAAAAAATAAAGTAAAAAATGTTTAGAGAAAGAAGCAATCTGACTGGTTAGAGATCACAAATCACTAATAATAATAAGCTCTGAATATCAGATGCCAAACAGCTGCAGAGCCTCTTAAACCTAACTCCTCTTTCTTGGAGAATGCGGCACGTTTGGAAATGATTGCCAAACCCACCCTGAAATGTAGGCAGAAATTTTTGATTGAATAAATCACTGTCTCCCTTGATAAAACCATGCATAAGTATCTTGTCGCGAGAGAATGCAAATAATGGAGAATGCTGCAAATTGGTACACACAATGAAAATGAAGCCCATGAAGCCTGCAGACAGAAGACACAAACCCAGCCCAGATAGTCTAGTTAACAACCCACTCAAAAGCAGGAGGTGACAGGTGTAGAGTTTATTTGATATATCACTAAATACTGCATGCTTTCCCATTACATGACAAGGTACTACACAGTTTATTCCATTGCAGTTTGCCACCTGGTATAACAATGTATAAAATTCAAAGAGCAGTTATTTGGAAAAGTCATATGAATGTTGAAAAAACATATGGAAGATGATTATGCCTGTAAGTGCTTTCCTCACACTTGCACTTTACAGGGCAGGTGTCAAACTTTCAATTTATATATGTAAGTATTACAGAAAGTTTTAAATTCTCAATATGGAATATTCATTCCTACCAAGTGCCAAATATCCCACCTTCACAGATACTGGGAAAGCAGTTCATCTACCACTCTTTGTCAGCCTCTCTCACACTGCTAATACCCTCCAAACTATGTAAATACAATTCACTGCAGTAATTGTTATTTTTCAGCATTTTGTCTTATGGAAACATAGTGTATTACAAAAAAGTAAGAGTATCCAGGCTTCCAGAAACCGGCCAGAGAGTTATGCATGTCACAGTCTGTTAGCAGCATCTAAAGTTCCCGCTTCAGAAAATATTTGTCCTGCGGAGCACCTTTCTTTGCCTTGATCTGTTTACACTTTGTCATATATCTGAGCAGCAATATAGTAAACTAAAATGTGTGACCTGCCAGTGCCCAGGGAACAACAGTTTTGGGGATTATTTTAACACTTCTTTTTAAAAAATGTTCTGCTTTCTTTTTTTCTCTCTTTTTTCCTATATCACTGCAAATGAGTTACACATTAGTCATGGAGAACAGGAGAGCTGCCTGATGACTGGAGGAAAGCCAATATTACCTTAGTCTTCAAAAAGGGCAAGAAGGAGGACCCAGGAAACTACAGGCCTCACCTCCATTCCTGGAAAGGTGGTGGAACGGCTCATTCTGGATGTCATCTCTAAGCGTGTGAAGGTAAAGAAGGTTTTCAGGACCAGTCAGCATGAGGTCACCAAGGGAAAAAATCATGCTTGACTAATCTGATAGCCTTCTATGAGGGTGTGACTGGCTGGATAGATGGGAGGAGAGCAGTGGATGTTGTCTACCTCAACTTCAGCAAGGCTTTAGACACTGTCTCCCATAACATACTCATAGGTAAGCCTAGGAATTGTGGGTTACATGAGTGGACAGTGAGGTGGATTGAGGACTAGCTGAATGGCAGAGCTCAGAGGGTTGTGATCAGCAGTGCAGAGTTTAGTTGGAGGCCTGTGGCTAGGGGTGTTCCCCAGAGATCAGTACTGGGTCCAGTCTTGATCAATATATTCATCAGTGACCTGGATGGTGACAGAGTGTACCCTCAGCAAGTTTGCTGATGGCACAAAACTGGGAGAAGTGACTGACACACCAGAAAGCTGTGCTGTCATTCAGTATAACCTCGATAGGCTGGATAGTTGGATGGAGAAGAACCTAATGAAGTTCAACAAAGGCAAGTGTAGAGTCCTGCACCTAGGGAAGAATAACACCATGCACCACTACAGGTTAGGTGGTGATCTGCTGCAAAGAAGGACCTAGAAGTCCTGAGTGACCACAAGTTAACCATGACCCAGTAATGTGCCCCTGTGGCCAAGAAGGCAAATGGTATCCAAGGGTGCAGTAAGTAGAGTGTGGCCAGTAGGTTAAGGGAGGTTATCTTTCCTCTCTACTCTTCCTTAATGACGCCACATCTCGAGTACTGTGTCCCACTCTGGGCTCCCTAGTTCAAGAAATACAAAGAACTACTGGAGAGAGTCTATCAGAAGGCTCTGAAGATGATGAACGAACAGGATCATCTGCCTTATGAGGAAAGGCTGAAAGATCTCGGTTTGTTTAGCCTGGAGAAGAGAAGACTGAGAGGGAATCTTATCTTATTTAGGCATTACCTGGATTCATGGATTCCTAATATTTGCTATTGGTGGCTGGCTCCTTGTTAATAATAAAGCAGATACATGCAGATTTTATAATAATCTAAAGAATTCCACAAATCATTGAACTTTTTTCCTGAAATTCTGAACTAAAATACAATACTAAAAATCTCAATTAAAAATTTGGTTGGTTTTCTTTTTTTTTCTGCCTAGAATGTACTATGCTGCTACAAAGTGATGTTCGAATAAAATCTTCCTTTGCTCTTTTTCCTTCTTCAGCCTACTGCATATTTTATTTCCCCAATGCTTCCTAGTTTTGCTTGAGTTTTTTGAATGTAATGTTTTGTTTGTTTGTTTGTTTATTGTTTTTTATTAAATTACTACCAGGCAGTTTGCTGAGATGGGACAATTTTCTGTATAACAGTGCACATGCCTAGCTTTTCCTTGACTGATTTCTCTGTTAAAACATCTGCTGTTGTCTTCAGCAATGCCCTGGACTACAGTGTCACTTGTTATTTTCATTATGGTATCACTGAAAAGCCCTAGACATATTGAACCAAAAAGTCATTCCTATTAGGACAAAAGATAGTATCTGGCTCCAAAATTGTATTAACATTTACAAAGGTCAAATTCTAAATTATTTTTTTTTTTAGTTTTAGTGTATAAAATGACCTTTAACAGACTCTAGTCATAGATCATAACATGGTATAGATCAACATCTTTCATCAATATCATAACGCTTTGATGATATAACAGAAATATTGGTATGCCATTGTCTCCATCCTTTATTGATCTGGGACCAAATCAAGTTCGGGTGCCTGGTAAGAACCCAGAGAACCAAGTGAGACTGTGGTCACAGGTGGAAAGCAGAAGACAGGAAATGAGAGCTTGGACCACTTAGCTCTGAGGAGGCTTCACTGGCTGGGACATTGCTGGGAAAGTTGGGTTTCAGTTTTAGACTCTTCTGCATATTTTTCAGCATGACTCTTGTGGGCCACAGAATTCCTAATCACTGGACCAAGGGAAACAGTTCAGCTTTGCAGTGCTGTGCATGATATCATTCATTTTTAACTGAGCTCTGATAAGTTCCACTGCTAGAAGTCAGACATCTCTGTACTGCTGAATTAAGCAGTGCTAGAGCACATCCTCTGGCTCTGAGGCAGTGTTGGGCCATGTCCTGAATTCCTGTAGCCTCCAGAGCATGGCACATACATCTAAACTGCCTACCAAGAGTGGTCTTCAGTCCTTGCAAAGCTTTGAACAGCTTTGGCTGAGGTTTATTTGGGAAGGTCTGCCAGAGACTGTTCTAAAAATTAAATGAGCAAATGTTCAGGTTCCCCTCCTGGTACAGATGTAGCCATAGTCATTCTAGGCAGTGCATGAGAAAACACAGGTTCATACAATTCAGATCCCTTGAAACCACAATGAGGAACAAAAGTCCTCCAAAAGTGTTTAGGAGGAAATGGTTCTACCACAACCCTTTTTCCAGAAATCAGACACCACACATTTGTCTACAGGAAACTCACAATCTCTGATCTCAGTTTGTCCACAGGAATCTCTTAAAGTTCACATACCCTTTCTCATCAAGTGCAACCAGAGGAAGTTCATAAGCCCAAAAACTCTGCAAAAATGGGAAATGAGCAAATGCAATCATCTCTTTTCGCTAAAAAATTATTGATACTATGATTCATAGGTCCAAAAGACTAGTTCTGCAGTCACAAAGACATGTTTCCATGTTTGGAAAGGTAGGAGAAGGCAGTGATGGATGGTAAGTTCACCATAGAAGGTGCTCCAGAAGAGACATGGGAAAAATGCCACGGCAGGAAGAGTGGTACAGTCCCAGAAATGAACACCTGGTTCTAGGTATTATATAGAGAATAGAATGATGAAGGTTTTCCTCTGTTTTTTATTTCTAAAGAGCATCTATCTACTAGGCAGGAGGGGATAATCTCTGTCTTTAAAATACCTCAACCTCTAGGGTCAGGATACATGTTCATATTGGGAGCATTTACTATAACGGGGTTAGGCTACGGCCTAGAGTGAAAAAATGCCCTTGTTTTTTAAGTGAGCGCCAGTATCTTGTACTTCTATGGTAAGCCCTTCACACAAGGAGAACAGTTAAAGGACGAGGAAAAAATACACATGACATCCATCACATATTATGCTAAACAAGGCAGGTAGGAGTGTTACATCCTGCCATTCTTCATAGAAGTTCACACTACTGAAGAGTAAACAACTTCTTGCTATTTTGTGCAATTCCTTGTTACAGGAAGAGTTTTCAGAAAGGGTTTTCTCCAGTGAAGCTAAGTTATATTGGAACTCTCAGGCAGACTTCTTTCTTACATACTTTCCTCTAGCAACTAAAGCTCAAGCAGTCCAGTGCTAAATCTGACTCTAGCATGGTCCACAATCCCAGAGAAGAATGGCATTGCCTGATTTATCACAGATTCCCAGGGCATGGGCTTCTCCAACAACAAGGAGCATTTTGGTGAGAACATACAATGCCAGCAGCACCGGGATGGTCATTAGCATCTCCATGATAGCTGCCATGGTATAATATCAAGACAAAGTCTGACTTCATAGACTATATCACTATGGCTTTCAAATAACCTACCTATATTATCTCAGCCTGGCACTACTATCTCCATTACTTACTACTGTGCAATAAATATTATGTAATGTCTGTGACTTGTAAACATTTGATTATAAATTCAAATACCTGTAAAATTCACGGTTAAATATTAGCTGCAGATAGGTTAAAACACAGATGTTTCTTACTGGAATTAATCCAGAAAGCCAGATTTAATACCATGACTTCCTAACAAGACAGTTACAGACTCCTGAATGACAGGAGTGTGGCTGGGATCAGTCACTCCTATGTGGCCTCCAATCTTACGACTTCTTGAGTACAGTATCTGAAACTTTGTCATTGGTTATACTATACATTCATGTGTCTCAGTCCTACTTATTTCCATCCCTTCCTTGTCACCCTGCTTACAACTCTCCCCACGTCTCCCTTCTTTAGTGCACTCAGTTGGGGATATGCTATAACTACCCTGCTGCACCCAGTGGCTTTAACAACTCTTCTCCCACTGCTACACACCCAGTGCTTTGGCCCCTCATGTTTCTCCTGCTGCAGGGTCTTCTGCCTCCATTTCCCTGCTCCTCTCCAAAGCTCCAGTTCCAACACAGGTAACTTTACCATAGTGTCCTTCATTCACTATGTCACAAATTAGGGATTTATGCGTTTATGAAGAACACTTAAACCCATTCCATTGGTCATATACTGCAGTGCTTTTAAGGTAGCTTGGAGGTACTTTCAAAGTCCGTCTTGTAGTACCTATCAGTGCAAGACCGTGGAAGATGTTTTCCTTATACCACAGGTAGCAGGCAACAGTGTATTCAAATCATATTAACTGCAAATGGTCTGAGAAACCAATTACAAACTTCATGTATTTCACCACAGACCTTGTGCCCAAAAAGTCTAGAAAATGGACATGTAAGCTCAGTTAACACTGTACAATATCTCTTCCACTTATTCCAGAACAAATGACTAAACTTTCCCAGTCACTCAAAACAGCAGGCAACTAACAACAGAAAATATCTTGTTTTGCTCCCCTTAGACCTCCTAAGAAATAATTTTCCCTGCTCCCTAAGCCCATGGATCAGTGACAAATCCTCCAATATTGTAACTGAGTTAAAGCTGCAGAGATGTCAGTGCCGTTATTATCTGCCTAGAACAACTAACGCCTGCTTCTCTATTTGGCTACCTCAACATTTCCTGCGCATAAAGATAAAGCTGGTGTCTGTGCTTGCCAACCCACTGCTGTGACAGAAGCCAAGAGGAAAAACATCAAGCCATCAACTCGAAACAGTTGGGTGCTCACTGCAAAGACCTTTGCAATGTGAAGACCGTTCACTGCAGCAGGACTTCTAGGCACAGGAAAATCAGCTGGAAAGGGCTTACTACCTTCAGCCTCCTGAGTCTGGCAAGAGATTATGAAGATGACATGTTAAGAAGGGAATTGTTTATTTGTGTTAGAAACTGAGGTAAAAACAAACCCTTGGTTACTTTTTGAACTATGAGCAGGATTTAACAAAGCATCTTTCAGACACATTTTCCCTTATCAAAATGTCTTGCAAAATCTGAGGGTGAGGAAATTGTTGGAGAATTCACAATTTTTCAGAGCGGCAGCTAAACATGTGAAAATACAGCCCAAGAACTAGCAGAGAGCTGTCTTTCCGTGAGTGGGGAGTTGACAGAACCTTGCAATAACCCAGGAGTTGGTGGGAAAGGACAAGGAGATTAATGTGATCCTGAACAGACAAGCAGCCCTATGGAAAACAAGCTACACTGCAGCTTCCCTCCCACTCTCTCCTTTCCTTGGCACCATCCTGAAGCCTCAAGCGGCTCCATCTCTGCATCCCCAGGCCTCCAAAGAGTGACCAGACTGGAAAAGTAAGGTCTTCAAGGACCCAAAACACAACTCCTTCTCAAAAGGCACTGACTACAGCAGTGCCCACCTCAGATCCCTCCAACCCAAATAACACTTTATTGCTGCAACAATATTGCTTCCAGCTCTTCATATTCCTGAAGAGTCATCAGGCAGAAAGCCCACAGCCACCAACAGCTGTAGCTTGTAATGTTCAGAGCTGCATTGCACTATCACTGATAAGTTCAAATTGTAGTATTTGCCCCGCTTTCCTTTTTTCTTTTTTACTTAATTTATAGTGCTCACAGTGTGCGTTCACCATTTTCCCATGTTTGCATCTTTGCATTTTTCATTTTCCAAAAAGTAATTGCTTTCACTCATTGTAATTTTAGTGTGCATTTAATAATAGTATTCTGACGCTATTAAAAAAACATAATTTTTTTAGACCCTTATTTGCAGGAGTTGGAAATTTTGTGGTGCACTCTAGGAGACAAGGGTCCAGTTAAATGTCCTTCAAAAGCAATCTAACTTGCACTCAAGAAAATCACTCCACAGAATGAGCTAATGGCTGGTAAATGGTTCAAAACCATGCTAATTTCCCAAATCAGAATACTTACATATTCCAGGCAATGTCATCTTACCTCCTTTGTCTAAGTGCATGTTCCAGTGCCATCCTGGCATTATCCAGATAATTATTAAGGTAATAGTTGTTTTTTACTCTGGTTGTTGTTCTTACCTTTGTTGTTGTTACTCAGGAAGTATTTTATCAAGGAAGGTAAAGTATGTAGTAATCAGGGAGAAGGTAAGTCTAATTGGCAGTGACTGTATCAGCAGACTAACCAAGGTCTGGACACCAACCCACTGCTGTCACCCAATTATCCACTGAGTTAAATTGGCTCTATGGTTCTGGTTTTGGCACCAAACACCCACCCAGATAATGCCAGGGAACAATTCAGGTTACACAGGCTGGGGACCACCCCTCTCTGTTTTGGAGGGATGACAAATCCCCACAGTATGAATGTGAGATGTGCCATGCCAGATGGCCTCAGGGACAAATAATAGTCCTTGGCTCATTTAATTTTCTAGTACAGATGTTGTTCCTCTCTCCGTAGTGGACTTGAGACCTCATTTTCATTAGAAATAGAGGAATGAGCTGCTGCAGCCCTAGCACTGTGCATCAGATCATTACGAATCCTTCTGGAACTGCCTGATTAAGCCTTTGTTATCCGGACTTTCTGCCAGCACCCTGTCACTGCCTCTCATCCTAATCCTGCAGCACAACCCCTTCCCATCAGGTAACACTCAGTTTGACTGCCCAGAAGGGCACCGCGCGGGGTGAGGTGTCTTCAGGAGTGTGCTGTGAGAGTATTCAGTCTGGACTGGAAAGGCCTGTAAGTAACATGTAATAAATGTATGGACAGACTGCTTCCCATCAGATACAAAAAATATACAGAGAAAGACTGGGATAAAAGGCTTTAGTTTCTGATGTCCTGCACTCAGAAGTTACAAAACGAAGCAAAGTGACATTTACAACCATCGTATGAAGTCAGTGCAATGTAGTCTTTAATTGCAAAATAAAAACCTTCATTCTCATAAAATACCTCTCTCATCTGAGATGAGTCCCTGTTGATACTTAGGACCAATATTGAAGCTGATTCCAGTTATCTCAAGCTGTATACACCTCCTTTTTTTATTTGTGTCACATCTTTCAGCCTAATCCAAAGTACTACAGTCTTTTTGTGAAGGACCCTTCTAGAAATTAGTTTGCAAACTTGTTTTCTCTGTTGGTGGAACTGTCTGAAAATATAGGACACATGGAGAGTTCCACTGTTAAGGTGTAGCATGGGTGGTGGAGAAGACTTTGATTTGTAGCCAAAGTTTCTTCTGTCTCTTCTCCTAAGTAGGACTTAATTTTTTACCATCCTCCCCGGTCTTGACTTTTCCACTTGCTTCACTTGTGTCTATGTGCTGATCTTGCTGTTTTCCTGATTTCAGTTTAGACTGCTACCCCATTGCTACAATGTAACGTATGCGTCTGTCAATTTGCACATAAGAGGGACCCCACTCTCCCTCCAAACCCCAAACATGCTCACCTATCCTTAACTGCAGTTGTTAGTTCTTCTCACATATCCAAAGCATACAAATGCTACAAACCTTCAGTGAACAAGTAATTTGCATTCTTTAACATGGGACAAGACATGAGTTATCATTACTTTAAAAAATAATTTAAAAAATAATTGCTGTATGCTGCTAAGATCTCCTAATTCTGTTTTGTTTAAGGCTAACATGCATCACTGAAAATAACAACACTGGTTTTAACAGTTGAGAAAAATCATAAAGAAGGTAGAATAGTGCTAGTTTCTCACAAACATCTGATTTTCTCTTTATAAGCAGAAGCTTGCACTTGTCTGAAGGAACCTAGGGTTTCCGTGCTACATTTATGTCTTCTGTCCTACCAAAAGACTACCTCATCTACCGGAACAAAGGCTACACACTGAGACGAACACATCTATCTTCATGATGTTTGTTTGGCCCAGAGCCTGAAGTCACAGCTCTATAGCTGGAGATGGTTCAGTAGGTTTGGTAGAATGGACGTTAAAATTGACTGCTAAGTCCTAAGCCAGCTGCTAAAAGTTGCCTCCAGCAAGCACCGCTCCCGGTGATTCCTGTCCTCTCTCATTATCTTCAGAACTTGCTGCTCCCTCTACTGCCACTCACTTGTTTGTGCTTGTGTTTGGAGTCCCTGGTTGCACGCTACGGCCCCATCTGCACTTGCAGCGCTCTCATCACCTCTAAGTTTTTTGTGACTTTGGCCACGTGGCACTTGTGACCCCTTTGGCTCACCACTGAGTCTGAAGAAGGACACAGACAGAACAACTCCTTTATGGGAAGGTAGCAGGCATCGAGGTCTCTGGAGGGAGGACTTGTGATGCTTTCTCTCCTTTAGGGCAAAGGAAAACAGGATAATTAAAACCAGTGACCTCGGGGAGGTGTTAGCTGCTGCCTCACACATTGGGTTTATAGGCTGAATCTTGTTCTCTTTAAGCTCCCAGATTTTTCTCAGTTACTATTTCTCCTGTCACATACTCACTGTTTCTTCTGTCATACACTCACTGCTAGTGCCTACCCTTTGGAAAAACTTCTCTACAGTCCTGCACTTCATCAGTACAATAATTATTTCAGGCTTCCCTGTTAGACATAGTGAGCTAGTGTGAAGCACGGAGAAGTGAAAGGAAGTCTTCTTGGTTTCAATAAGATTTGAGTGAAGTATTTTTCCTTGATGAGTCCTGGTTTAGCCTCGTCTTCTTTTACTCACTTTGGTATTCAATATGTGTGTGACTGTGTGTGACTGTGTGCTTGTGATCTCCATCTCCTAGACTTTCAGTGCAAAGAAGGATACCAATTTGGGAGATAAACTCTAAAGACATCATCGATGAAGCATTGAAGCCAATTCCATGTTTTAATACTGCATAAATTATCCTGGAACACAGCCCACATTTATGATGTGTGGGAGAATAGAAAAATAATGGGATTACTCAGAAGTTTCAGATGATTATAAACATATGGTGCAGGACTGTATAAGAACAAAACATACTGAGGGAAATATCATCAGTAAATGAAAGGTTAATAATGGAAAAAGTAAGTTTGGAAACTCATACGTGGCCTATTATCAAACACTACTGACATGAAAGAATTCCTGCAGAACAGTTAAAAGTGGACAGCTAGTAGTTTAATGATTGTAACAAGAAAACTTTAAGACATTGGAAAGGAAACTATATGATTATAAAAGAACTCATCACATATTTAAGCCTCCTATGAAAAATGGTAGTTTTGTGCCTGAGGTTCCGGACTGGGACTCAGATCTTGATTTATTTCCCAGTCCTGCTACAGATTTCCTCTGTGACCTTAGGCCAGTTGCTTTGGGAGAAACATGTTAAATCTCCTACATGACTCAGGAATCCAAGTCCCATTTTCAAAAGGGGCATAGCAGCAGATTCACAAAGGGACAAGCATTTGGGAATGCTGACCATAGCGAGGGCTACCCCTGAAGTGACAGAGTGCTGCCCCATCACTTTCAAGTTCAACAACCCACTCTGCCGCAGGGGAGATGTCTGCCTTCTGAGCACCCATGGAGAATGAGCAGGAAATGGCATGGAAGGGATCGGCTACTGGCTGACTTCCTGCGGATATTGTGGAGCAGGCAGCCTTGGGAGCTGCTGCCTTTCATGGTTTCCAGCTTCTGATCAATTTTCATCAATGGCTCATGTCTGGGAGAGGCTCAGGTGTGATGTCTGGCTTCCAGGCACTAAGCTGTGCAGGCAGAAGGTGCCAGGAGTGACACAGTCAGTAGGGTTACCCTGAGAAACACAGGGGCTCCTGGCTCTTGGCATCTTGCTTGGGTCAAAAGAGAAAGAAACACAACCAACCATCTCACTCAAGGGCAAGTGGGTTCGGTGTGGGAAAATTTCCACCTACTTAACTGTCCACCCAAGATCCTCAGCCTCAGAGCTCAAAGCTACTTCTCCAAGGCCCAAGGGAAGTGGAAAGAAAGGAAGGCAGGTACATGCTGCCTTCACTTCTCTGCAATCAGTGAAGCTGAACTGTAGCAAATACGCAGGGCTCCCCTTTTCTTGCTTAGATACTTGATCTTCAGTGTCAGGATTAGGAATGAAATAAGTGTTTATCTGTTTGCCAATGTAGGCATCAGCTTCCTGAAGAAACTTACATATCAACCAAGCAAGCATGTAAACTTGAAGCATCTAACTGTTGTTGCCTCCAGATTTTGGACAGCTTTGAAAAATTGACCCTTTTTGCTGTTCCCAGCTTGTGAAGTACAAATAGCAATAGCAGAATAGTTTTTGTCTCCCTCATCCTGTATTAGTCCATGCTGTACACAATCTCACAACTCACATACAAAATAGGAATGCAAGAAGTAATAAACCTGTAATGTAGGTAGGGGAGCCAAGGATGGATATTCAGTCTAGCTTTCCATATGCTATAGCAATGATAAAAGGATCTTACAAGTATTTCTTTCTCTCCTTAATATGTAGTATGGTCATAAGTCAGAAACTGCTTTGGACAAGATTCACAAACTGATGTGTCTGTGTAAAGTCAGTTGAAAGTAAATAACATATTTTCCACTGCAGTCTCTTGGATATCTCCATTTGCCATGGTTTCTTTCATTCTGCACGGAAGTATATGAAGGTTCAGGTATGTGGAAGATCACAAAGGTGAAGAATATTATGTTTCTGAGAATCAAAAATGTCCTAGCAGAAAATGTCCCTGAAAAGCATATATTTTCTTGTCAGTGGTTTGGCATAAGCAGAAGATCCATACAAAATAGATGAAAAAAATTAGTGAAGTGGTAAAGGTGAATGGTTATCATTCAAAATGGAATATTTTAGCAGTCGATGTTTGCTGACAGGAGTGGGAAAGCACAAAGGAATTCAGAAACATCAAGGCAAATGTTTTCACTTTCTCTAAAACATTTTCAACCTATGGTTCTCCACCTACATCTACTGGCTTCTCAGCAAAGCCAAGGAAGTCTGTTCTCACTGCTAGCTGAGCTTAATGCGCTAAAGGAAAGCTATTATGGGTATTGACTGCTGCAAATTTACATTTCATCAAAGTAATCTGACTCTTCTGGGTGAGAGTAGGAACAATTTCAGATACACAAGTAGCTAAAGTCTTGGTTAATAGGTTAGCTTCTACATTCAGAAAAGAAATAGAAAGTTGCTGTCACTGTGACCTTCTGTATCTGCTTTTATAATCAATGTGATCAAAGCAGCCTGTGTGTCATGGGACAGGATTCCCTTCTGGAATATTTCCACAGGACTGGAGACAGCTGTTACCAAAACATATTTTAAAAAACTGCAGAAAATCTGTCTGTAACTGATGCTTTTCCCAAGTTTTAAGTCTTGAAAGAATCTTTCTGTTTCCTGTCTCTCTTCATTTGATGTATCTGCTTGTAGATGGGATTCCTTTCAGTGTCAGTTTATCACTGATATTTGCCTGGAATCACTTTAGTCAAAATTATCTTTTTGTAAATCTGTTGGCTACTGTATTTTTCTGTGACAAACTACCATAAAATTCTAGGTCAAGGGGACCATTATGATCCCATCTGACCTTGGGCATAAGACACACCACAATTTCAGTGTTACCTGCAGAAAGCCTGTTGCTTCTGGTTGACATGTTGTCCTTAAAAGGGACAGTTTTCCTGGTAATTAAACTGTCCCTACTAGGACTACAAATGTCAGGGAAACAGTTAAATGTTTCAGGTGGCTCCTCCTGAATGTTCTGGCTGTGTCCCATCTGAGTCCTGTATGCTTATTCCTGGAAGCACTACTAGTCCCAGTTAATTTTCCAGTTATTCATTCTTAAAATTTTGCTGTCTGTAAGTTAACCAACAGCACCATAGGAAGTGCAAGGATACTAAAAGCACAGGTTTGTGTCAGAGTTTTATAATGCAGCCAAAACTGGTGTCATCTAAGCATCAGACTCTGTCGAGATATACTAAAGTGTTTCCAGGGAATTGAAATGTAGTGAAACCACAAAGTGCAAAGTATCACAGGTTCTCTGCCTGTGGACTGGCCATCTCTTTTCACAGCTCAGTGAAGCCCATCTCTTTCTTCTGTCATTGGCAGTACATTGCTATTCCCTCACTCCTGCAGTTCGGAGGTAAATGATGATCCTTCAAGACAGAGCTCTGGAGAGTTTTGCTCAGTGCTTCACTGAAGCATAAAATGCGGTGTATGTTGACTCCAGTGCTGTTGTTTTTTTTTTCCAGGCACATACCCTTCCCCATGCAGAGTCCCGTGTCTGTGAGAACTCTGACAAGGATTTTCCAGTCTAAAAAGTTTTCTGCCCAAAATTTGCACACCAGAACCTGTTTGCAGGGATCACGGTTTAGTTATTGGCCCTGTGAACCATTTCACAGGCTGTTGAGCACTCCCACCAGTACATCATAAGCTTACTGTTTTGAGATCTTAAGCCTTCTCCTTGCATATCCTCCATTATCTTCAAATTCCATCCATTTTTTTCTGTAACAATACACCAAAGAAACACCACTGTTTCCAGTTTTGTTTCCTTTATACATATTCATTCTAAATCCAAAATCTGAGGTGATAAATATAGCAAATATGTTTTTAATTTGACCTGATGGACAAAAATGTCTGAGGATCTTTCAGCACTCCTTAGTAAGAAGTTCTTACTGCAGTCTTATTTTCTTGTTATGAGATATATAAATCACATCTATTTTAGTCTCTATTTATAAATCTCAAGTTTCTTGATTCAAGAGAACTGAAGAGATTTATTTTCTCTCTCAAATGTAAATAATTAAGTCTTTTCATACATTCATTGATTCCATAGCTTGTGAACTCCCCTAATAAGGGCATACATTACAAGTTCTTCAAAAATAATGTTTGAAGTGGCTAACCTGTGTGATTAACCTGCAGGTCTATTTAGAAACATTCACCTTATTCTATTATTTGCAAATGCAGGCTCAGACCCTGTTGGAAAGATACACTTTGTTTAAGAACAAGCTATTGGCCTTAATTCAGATACAACCAAATTATATAACAGTGTTTATCAGGTCAGATTTCCTGATGTCTTCTCACATTAAAATTAAATTCATTCATTCATTCATTTTCACTTATTTAGTTGGTTGTTTAGTTCTGCAACTGTGAAAGAGGTGGTACAAATTTCAGTTAATGTGAGTAGAAGCCACTTAGGTAAAAAAAGAATTTCAGATTTTAAGAAGTGCATTACAGTCTTTCTAGAAAGTAGGTCAGACTGAAAAGCTTTCAGAGCTATTTTTTTTCTGAAAGTGAAAAAGTGAAATGGCTATTACTTACTGCCACAGGGTCTCATCTTCCTGAGACCCTATAAGAGTCTGTTTACTAATGTTTTCTTTAAAAATGGGCCCTTTCTGCCCTTAGGTTTTGATGTGCTCAGTACTTAAAGAGTAGAGTAGTAAAGACTACAAAACAAATGAGATTATCTGTGACTAATATTTTAATCCAGAGCCCTGGGATGCCTTGTGCATGATTTGAGCTGTTGCACAACAGTTTGACTGCAGACATCGGATCTCTGTGCTTCTCAGGGACCTGTTGAATCTATTTCTGAGAGCTACCTATTCTGAAAAGGTTAGTGTACACAGGAAAGGTATTAACCACTTTTCATTGCAGTTCCACCTAGTAAGTTTTTCTCAACACTGAGTGTAGAACCAAAGAACATTAATAAAAGGACAAGAGTGAAATACATGGATAAGAGTAAAACTCTACAAACATTGAAGAGAAAGATATTAGGAGATGGCTATATTTACCTTATAGAATATACCCTGTGTTTTCCCAATTTTTCATCATTTTCTTGAGATAACCAACATGTATCTGGGTCAAAGCTTCCCTTTACAGTAAACAGGCCCCTATATATATTTACCTTATTTTATGTACAGTACAGTCAATGGAGCCCACACAGTGTGAATATTAGGAACTTACCAAACTAGTCCTCCTAAATAAAGTTATTAATTTACTAATTTCATCAATGGAGACAGATTTCCTTTCAAGTCAAAAGAGTGAGAGCCTGCATTTGTAAGAGTAAGGTAAAGTGCTAACTGCATTTGGACTGCATAAGTGAATGGCAAAAAACAGCTGAATGGAGCTGATCAGAAAGATCAGCTAAAGATTCATTGGTTTTTACTGAGGCATCCTACCACTGACTGGAGTTGAACCAAGCTTTACAAGTCTGGAGATAATGTATCAAATACAGCAAAGTCCACAGGAACTAATATTATGCCTCTCTAAAGAGGTCTTGAAAATCTCTTAGGAACTTAGCTGTTTCTGATGTATCTAAGTCTGTCACAAAGACTATTGTGCTCATCACTAGGCCTGTACAGGAAAAGAAAAGATCAACAGATGGCTTTGTTCTAAACGCTTTTCTCTGCCTGATTTGTACGTCCAGGTAATTGTGGGACATTATGTCAAGAAGAGGTTTTATAAGTGATGTCCTAAGAAATATCAATGGAGTACCTGATCCATTCATTCTGCAGCCACAGAAATAATATATGCTTTGTATGTTCAACAAAAAGAACATATAAAAGTTAAATCTGCTGTATGCAACAGCTCCAATGAAAAGTTTTTGGGTAAAAGTTCTTTGAAATGAGAGAAAGCTTAAACGTTCCATGCATATGAACAAGCATTTTGCAGATGGGAACAGTATTCAACAGTGGATATATAGCTCAGCAGGACAATAAATACATGGAGGACTACATCCAGTGCCCACTTTTCCTCAGGTCTTTGCAACCTGACACCTTTTGTTCTTACTTTTTGCTTAGCTTACATATATTTTGAATTTGCACGATGAGAGTTCTGAATGCTAAATGGCCTTTAAGCAGTCTTCATTGGCAAAACATCCAAGGCATAATACGGTGAAAGAGTGATTAATCTTGTGGGCTTTACATGCCCTCTGGTGGAAAACACTCAGAGTAGCCTTAAGGATTTAAATGCAAAAAATATCTCTTGTAAACAGATGTGTTGTTCATGAAACATATCTGAGTTACATTCTCATTTGAGGCACTGCACTATTATCTGTGTATGGCCCATGAATAAGAACACACAAGATCCCAAGTTACAAATGAGCACCTGGACTCATTTAAGTGCTGTTAGCATGATGTACATTGCTCGTACAATATAAATTGCTGGCCTAAAATTTCTTGCAGGCAAATGATGCCAAGGTCTTAATATATATAAAATGAACTCTAGTAACTTAAGCAAAATAATCACAATTTTCCCCACAGTCTTTCCAGGATTTCAATCTGGAGAGTTTCGAAGGATACACAATACCTTGTTACAAACCATATAATGTTTTAAAAAGTATCCAACTGACAACCTTGGCTAACATCGTATCTTCTATCTAGATTGCTTCAATATGTCATGTCCATATCACACCACTTTGTCCGTGGTCCCAATGCCAAGGATTTCTGTCTTGTCCAACCTTTCCATCTGGAAGTAATGAGCTTAATATTCTGGCTCTACCTCCATAAAAGCTTTGTCACAAAAAAGTAGCAGTTCTATGAACTGTTGTATACCCTGAAGACAAATTTGAGATCCACATAGCCTCTCGAAGTTCTACTCAGATTCATTTAAAGACAAGCTTTCCACTCTATTCCCATAAGGCCTACAGCATACCATAAGACTGCAAGAGCTATTTGACAACCATTTATGCTCAAATCCTGTCCTAGGCATGTCAAAGGACTGTGCTTAACAGATAATGAAGGGCTAGGATGTTCCTCTGGGGCAAAACACATTGTGTTATTAGATTTGTTCTTAAGATGGCTGTTCTTTTCATTGCAATTCCTCTGAAAGTCTAAAACAAAGGAAACAGAAGTTCTTTGTTTTCAAGTAATGCAACCTCTCTAGGAGTTTATTATATGTAAGGAGAAAATAATGAGGCAGGTATGCCCATCAGCTTCAGCTTTAGCTCTGGCTACACATTCATCAGCACAGACTTCAATGCTCCCTTCACTGCAGCTGTGTGGAGGGATGTTCTGAGAATGGTCCACTTTAAATCTTTAAATTTTCTTCCTTTTATCACAGGGTGAGAAGGGTGAGACATCAGTCCGAGCAGAGGTTTTATAAGTGATGTCCTGAGAAATATCAAGAGCCACCATAGCTCTGACTAGGAGTTCTTTTCATTTTCTCTTAAGCCATTTTTTGCTCTCATTTTCTAGTATTATCAGCAGTTTGCAAAAACTGGAATCGTGAGTGAAAGTGTGACAGCATTCCTCAAACACCTCACCTGGGCTGCATAAATTTACAGAAGGGAAATCTCACCTACTTTAGGCACCTATTTTAGTGTGGGATGAATCTTACAGTGTAAGTGCTTCTCTTTATAAGAGAAGTGCCCACATTAAATATGCACAAAGATAGCCCAAGAATAATATTCAAATAACTAAAATTATTTGACATAAATCCCATTTAATCCATGCTAGGATTAAAACCAGAACTTGTTGAATTGGTTTTACTGTCTCTCGTACTCTTACACCATGACAAGAATATATTTTCTAAATGCTTGATTTTTTAAACTGCATCTAAATTGAACTCTTTAGCATTTAATTGAAACTTTGTTCAGTGTCTCTCAGACTAGAAACCAATTTTAAGAATATTAGCTTAATGTTCACTAGTAAGATGTGCAGGTACAGGTGAATTAGTCATATGTTCTTAGAATCACTACTGCGTTATTGCTGGCCAGAAAAAAAAGACAACTGAAAAATGTAGTCCTTCTGAAGCCAAAATATTTTGCACAGTCCTATCAGATTTGCTGAAATTAAATTTTGGCAGATAGGAATATTCTGACATTGCCAAAATGTCCCGGTTTATAATTTTGGAACCAGGCATCTAATATTTCCTTTCAAAATAGTTTTTCATGTTTAATGTTCTTCTGATGTGTTTCATTTTGTGTTCTCAATACAATTAAAAAGTCAACCATAATCAAATGTTTCTCTCTCAGACATTTCAGCTGATATGAGTAATTTTTCTTAAAACTTTCTCTTCCAGATAATTTCAAAATTTTTGGAAGTTGTGCCTAACTGGCCTAGGATCAAATCTGAAAATCCTCTGCAAATTTAGTTTCTACATAGATATTATTTATTGTTGATGTTCCACCAAAAGTGTGTCAGTCATAAATCTCTTAAAAAGCTGAAAGGAAAAGAGATTCACCGTTCCTCAGAGAGGACTTCACACTTACTGGGCCAGGACTTAAAATCTGTTTCCACAACTGCAAGAATACCCTATAAAAAAACGTTTCTCTTCAAGCGAAGCTGAGGAGAAAATGATGGTATTTTTATGACACCTTGCAAAATTTAAAGTGTTAGAGGACATAAAATGAAATATTATAGTCTCTGAAAATACAGCTGTGTTAGTTTACAACATTAAAATGCCTGACTGGTTAAAGTTCATGGTTGTTCTCATTTGCCTCTGTGAAGGGCATGTTCAAGAAACCAGAAAGGAAGTATTTCTGCATAGCTATAGATTCAGAGACATCAGGTTTGATATGTTTATTTATTCATATCAGTCTGTGTAACAATGTCTTCAAATACAAACTTGCTATAAGGAGCCAGATCCATCAGCCTATTGACTTCATTTTGTCCTGCTTCATAGCTCACTTCATAGCAGTGGAAAATGATGTGTACCATCTGGAGGGTCCTCCTGAATATTTCCTCTGAGAAGATGGACTCTCTGGCTGTTGTAAAACCAGCAGAGATGTCTTCGCTATCTGTGACACCTCTGCTGTGCTGCCTGGCATGAGGAAAAGGGGATATTTACAGAGAAGACAAAGAATGTGGAGGGAAAAGCATTTTTGCTGCTTTGATTTTCCCAGAGTCTGTGAGTTCAATTAACTGGTGATATTTTAAAGCATTTCTCAGCAGTCTTGTGTTTGAAAGCTGGCAGTGCTGTAGAGCTGACCACACTCTTCAGCCACTGTCTCCTCTACTTTTCTCACTAGCAGACTAGAATTCAGCCCAGAATTATTCCCTAGTACTTAGAAATCTTTGCTTTTTGCTGCTCTCCAGGTCATGACTTAGGCTCCCCTCCTAGGTGTGGGTCGACACTGAAGATTGACTCCTACACTGAGATGTCACCCTGACTGCAGCTGAACTCTGCAGGGAGACAGGCACCCTGTGAGGTCCTCTGGCAGGCTGAGCTTAGTGAAGAAGCCTCCTACTGCTATAGCAGCTCCCAGTGTACATGCAGCTCCTTGCATTTGACTGCAATTTAAAGTTTCCTTCATTCAAACCACTCCAGAATCTATGATATCATCAAAACCCAAGACCTTGAACAACCAAGAAATCCTTCCCTCCACCCGAAATACACATACTCATGTGTGAACTACCAAAGTTTAAAAAAATGGTAAATTTCAGTTTTTGTTCAATGTCAGAATGATCCGGTCATGTGCTGAAACTCCATCATAGAAGCAAAGAATAAAATCCCCATCTCCTTCAAAAAGGGATTATAGTGCTAGTATAAAGAAAGAAATATGAGATTGATACAGGTGGGAAGAGTAAGGAATAATGAGGCAACCTTTTTTGCAAAATACATTAGCATAATCTCTAAAATCTGAGCTAAATGACCCTGCTTTGACCTTCCTACCTGTATGTCTGTCTTTGCTGGAGCTCATTTTTAATAAGGTTCACACTCAGCATTTCCATAGTCGAGAATTAATTAAATGACCCTGAGCACAAATGTGTCCAGGATTAAAATGATATATTGTAATGATAACAGCTATTCTGAAAGTGTATTGAGAGGATGACTGTTATACCAAACTGCTTGAAGAGCAAAGAGCTACCTCTGATTGTTCTTCTGATATCTATTTATTTGTCCACAGGTCACAGAAATGCATATTGCTAAGCAGGTTACTTTTATGTATTACTGTTGAAATCTGAATACAACTGCTTTTCAAGTTCATCTAATTTTTCAAGACTGTCTTTCAGAGGAAATGGAACCTAATGTGATTTAACTGTTGGGGGAGGTAGAAGGGGGTTAAATTCAGTCAATTTATGTTCATTATAAACAAATCCAAATTCCTAGCTAGTATGGTATGACTAACATATGTCACATACTACAGCATGTCTGGTGTACCCTTTAACATTTTAACAGTCCATCAGACATTAATGTGACTTAAACATCAAAAACAGGTTCATTTTGCCATTAATATCCTGAAACAAGAACATCTAATATACACATCCTGAGATTTAATCTGTAAACATAACCAAAAATGTCTGGATGAAGGGAGCTTGTTTATATTTCAGTAGTGCTACTTCCATGAAGCATGTGTCTACTATCTTTACTATGCAACTCTAGCATCCTACCATTGAGAGAACCCTAATGTCTTTGATACTGTTAGGGAGACATATAAGTCTTCTGCTGACATATCAGTCCCTTTGTAGATCCCCTAAAGTTAAAGCTACTGATAAACATAACTTGTCTTATAAAGAAAGGAAGAATTTTAAAACCACTTCAAACATCTTCAAGATTTCCCTATTCATTTTTTCATGGTGTGAAAGCAGGTTCTGAAGTGAGCTGGAATTAAGAGGACATGCTTCTCTTTATTGATGTAATGACTTGTTTAATAAATAAGAAGGGAAAAGGAAAAATGTGAAGAAGCATGCAGAATGACAAAATTAGAATATCTGAGGAAAACTTAATAAAATGCAAATAAACTTTCAGTTCAGTCAAATAACTCTGTTTATTTTTCTGATATTATTCAAATGCTTGGCTTTTGCATTGATGAATGCTCAAGGAGGTACATTTCTTAAGAATTAGTGGAGGACAAAGCATATGTGTACTAATAGTGTCCAGACAGGCTGTATCTATCAACTCTGTTAGGAGTGAGTGAAGCCACTATAGTCAGGAAGATAATGAGAAGGAAAAAAACCAAACCAAATCAAAACAAAAAAAAACCCAAACAAACCAGAAGAAAAAAATAAATAGTTATACCCTTTGATATCTGCAAAATTGTTTAATCCAGCTCTTTGTGTAGATAAAACCGCAATGTAATTGCTATGGAGCGAATTGCATGAACAACTATGACCTTGGAGAACTAGCCAGATACTTTCAAGGTCTGAAGTACAGATGAATACTTCAAGGAAGACATGTCTTCAATCATTGCACTGGTAGAATTTGTCAACAGCATGATTTTGTGAAGAAAAATGCAGACTCATCTGAACTTTTTGCACCCGTGCATGTGTTTCCATTAAATTTTTGTCAGGACAGTTTTGCAAGCTGAGGCTGGACTTTCTCATCAAAACCAGGCAGAGAGAATCCCTTCTCAAAATAGCTAATGGCATGGGAAACTCCTTTGGCATGGAAGAACAAGAGCAAGGACTTCAATATGGTCTTCTGAGCAATCTTATTTCAGTATATGAACCAGGGCCAGGGCAAACCTGAGCACGGGCAGATGATTGTCAGTACAGTTAAATTGTTAGCATGGTCCTTGGCAATAGTTTGGCCTGGGCTAACTACCTCTCTCCCAGAAATGTCCCAGCATAGCTGAGGGGATCATTCGAGCCAGTATAGATGCAGTCAGCATGTTTTTAGGGGTAAAAGCAATTAACTGTGTCAACACAAGCTGTGTGAGCTGGCCTCAGGGCAGACAGCAGTCCCTGGGCAATTTAATTTACCAGTACAGCTGCAATACAGTAGTCCCTGTGAGCACATGGGAGAGTTATAAGATACTAGGGGAAAAAACTTTTCCACATGCATTTTTGCTGCAAATTTTTCTGGAATGGTCTCAGCATTGTCCCAGTGCAGACTGAAAATTATTTCTGAAACCATGACTTTTTTGCAGAATAAAATTCTTGTTTTCTGGCCAACTCTGGTACCAATTTGACAATATTGACATAGAAACTTAAGGAATTTATATTAGTGAAACCCCTAGTGTGGGTACAGTTATGCAGATAAAAGAATAGTTTATACATATTTCTCTTCCTGAAGTGCCTCAACATTAAGGGTTCACTCAAATTTTTCACTCAGATTCTATGACAGGTATTTTTCACATCCTTCTCTTTCAACAAATGTGGATTAAAAAAAAAACCCATACGAACTGAAAGGGAATAAAATCTGGATGAACAAAGGCAGCATGGCAAAATGTCCATGTATTCTGAACATGCACAACAATCAAGAGATAGATACATATATGTTGCTCTAATGAGCTTCTAGTCATTGATAAAACATAAGGAACACTCAGACTATTTTAGGAGATATTATCTTACTCATGTATACCATGAAAGCTGTACACGTAACTTTGAAACATATGCATTCATCTTTCTATGTGTAGGTGTCTGAGTTTATCAGTTGAGGACACTAGTCTTCCAACTTCAGATCGATATAAAAAATCCCAGAACTTCTTCTGTCCATGTTCTGCAAAAGCAGTTTAGAAAATGGTCACGCATCTACATGTCTAGACTTAGAACACCTTGAATCACAGAATCACACAGAATCACAGAATGTTAGGAGCTGAAAGAGACCTCGAAAGATCATCCAGTCCAAGGCCCCTGCCAGAGCAGGATCACCTAGACCAGGTCACACAGGAACACGTCCAGGCAGGTTTTGAATGTCTCCAGAAAAGGAGACTCCACAACCTCTCTGGGCAGCCTGGTCCAGTGCTCTGTAACCCTTACAGTAAAAAAGTTTTTCCTCATGTTCAGGTTGAACCTCCTATGCTCCAGCTTGCACCCATTGCCCCTTGTCCTGTCATTGGCTGTCACTGAGAAGAGCCTGGCTCCTTCCTCCTGACACTCGCCCTTTACAAATTTATAAACATTAATGAGGTCACCCCTCAGTCTCCTCTTCTCCAAGCTAAAGAGACCCAGCTCCCTCAGCTGCTCCTCATAAGGGAAATGCTCCACTTCCTCCATCATCTTTGTGGCTCTGTGCTGGACTCTTTCAAGCAACTCCCTGTCCTTCTTGAACTGAGGGGCCCAGAACTGAACACAATATTCCAAATGTGGTCTCACCAGGGCAGAGTAGAGGGGAAGGAGAACCTCTCTTGACCTACTAACCACATCCTTTCTAATACACCCTAGGATGCCATTGGCCTCCTTGGCCGCAAGGGCACATTGCTGGCTCATGGTCATCCTGCTGTCCACCAATACCCCCAGGTCCTTTTCTGCCTGGCAGCTTTCCAGCCACTTGTCCCCAAGTCTATAGTTAGATGAAGTTAGATGGGATTTCTTATGTCAAGTTTCCAAACTGGAACAATTGCATTTCTAGTAAAGATCTGTGAGTGCACTCTTTGAGATTTTCAGTCCTCCTTTCATAGGAAAATGTCCTTTTTCAAAGATAAATCCTGGAAAATTAGAAATAGTGATGGAAAGTTAAGGGTAGTGGTCTGAAGAAGAAGCAACAAGTTATGAGGATGTAGATGTTGACTTACCTGAGATAACATTATGCTTCTGTCTAGGAGCAGAAAAACCTGCTAAAACCTGAAGTGAGCCATGGGATACACCTGAGAGAGTTTTTGTGATTAGTGGTGTTTGCCTTCATATAAACATAGACTACGAGAATCTTCTGCATCAGTACACCCTGTCCTTTGCATCTTCACTGAGTTTCACCTTAAAAGTAATTAAGTTTCTTACAGCCTGACTCTTCTAAGTGCCCATAAGATATTGTGCTTACTGCCTTCATTTGCAGAGCTCAGTAACTTTTGCACATTTTGTGTGGGATAGATAGTCTTTGCTCCAATTTTCACTTTCTGGAGACATGTTGCTCTGCTTTAGCTTCCATTAAAAAGCAGTGACTGTCATTGTATGAGAGGAAAAAAAAAGTGAATAGTGAGGCAACATCATTCATTTTTTTTTTGGTATCTCACTTTTAAAGCTAATTACATGATATCTGAGAAGTTGACCCATGTTCATTGAGCACTTGGACTTAAAAATGCACACAATTACAGATATTTCAAACAGGCTAGTGTCTCCTATTTTATTAAGATCAATGAAAATTAGTAAGTAATTTCATGTTAATATTTAATTTCTAAACAAATGTCCATGTAGATATCAGGTCTCCCACAGGAATTGCCTATTGTGAGTTATCTTTCTTTCCTTTCATTTTAGGTTACTTGTGTTCTGCCTTTCAGCCAAAATGAAACCTAGTTTCTGTCATTTGACCACATCTCAATGTGGATAGTACAAAGCACTACGAGCTTTCCACTGCTGTGGTGTATGCTGTTAATTGCTAACATATTCTTCCACATAATTTTTCACAGTATTGGAACTTTTTAACTATACCACAACTCAACAAATATTAACAGGACCAGACATGTCTTGGAAGATGGTACTGCTAGTATTTCCTTCCGCCTTTAGTTCACACTGAGCAGATGTAAATCACTTTTAGGACTGCATTTCAGTCTTGAAAACCTGTTTCAGTTTTGCTCAGTCCTAATTGGAGATCATGTGGAGTTTTCTTTCTTTCTCAAAAACAACTAAAAAGGCCATGTTTGAGCTTTAATTACCAAGAAGCTCTCCCCCACAGAATCCACTTAGGCAGATATATTGTAAGAAATCCATGAAAAAACACAGACCCAGTTTTTACAGATAAACTAGACAAAATTGTAACTGGCAAATACTTAGCCTCTCAAGACCCTGACCACGTCTTGCTCTTGTTCCCTTTGGCAGTTTCTCTGCCAAGCTCTCTTCAGGCCCTGGTCTGTCTGGGGTGATGCATTCTGCACTGAGCCCTCATAGCAGGGCATGATCCTCAGTAGGGCCCTTGAGTACTCCTAAGATTCGAACAAATGATTAATAAAGAGCAGATCCCAGGCTGTAAATTGCATTTCATTCACACCATTCAGATCTTGCTCCCACAAAAGGAGCTTGTCTACATTCATTTGGTGCAAAATGAGGGAAGGACTCAGGTTTCATGAGTCTAAAACCAGAGTTTTCTTCCTCCATTGGGGAATCTAAGTTTTCTTTTGAACAGAAATTTAGATTAAATAAAAAATACATTGCTGCTTTCACAGCCTTCTTGGCTGGGAGCCAGGGACTCCCCTCTGTAACTCTGGTTTATTCTACTTATTCCTTGCAGGTGGTTTCTGAATATTTATATTGCCCTGGGCAAGCGGCTGAATTTAAGTCTATTTTCCCAAATGTAAAATGGGTATAGTCCTGCTTATGACATCTTTTGACCAACAATATTGGGCTGCCTAATATCTGAACCAGTGCACAGCATCTATATAATACAAAGCAACGAAATATTTTGCTACTTGGTGTGACTTGAAATAGGATTTTCAATCTATTTCTTATTTATTTAATTGAGAACATAAAAATACATGTAAAAATACAGTCCTTGTTATGAATCGAGTTAGTTTCTTAACCAGACACAAAAGATTGGGGTGAAAACAAGCAAACAAGGAAAAGTCCAATACAGTTCCTGTTGCCTCAGGAAATCAGAGTTCAACCCGCTCCTTGATTTTCCTTTTAAAAAGCTGTTTCAGAACATCAATGATTTGGAAGAATAGGGAAAAAAGCAACTAACTTGAAAGAGATTGAGATATTAATTTTTTTCATGTAGAAATGTGTTAGACACTCCAATAATTCTTCATACCTTGAAAAACATAAGTACTGACTATAGTGATCCAAGCTCACTTTTCCTCAGCGAGCTTCATTCTCTTGTGTCTGTTCAGAGCCTTGGAAGATTATTTTTGTTCAAGCAGAGCTGTACACATTGCCAGTGCCCTAATTTCACCACTGCTAATACAAAAGTGTGGGATATTAACATCTGTATAACACTGTATTGGATCGTGTCTCTGCAATATTAAGGTATGTAGCCAGGATCAAAGTGTTTGGATGTAGGGACTTTTCTAGGGCCTATGGGTTTTTAGATACTTGTAAATAAATTTTAAATAAAAGCTATTTTGTGGCTGGTGTCAGTTTACAATGTAATGTTCTCAAGCATTGGGCAACCTCACCCAAAAGGAGAACTTAAATTCTCTCAACAGAATTGCTAAGCTGAATAATACAACATGTTTCTGTTATGTGTTTCCAAAAGCTAAGTCTTGCTTGCTGTGCAAATTTAGGCAGCAACGAAGATTTTTTGTTTATTTTTGTAGAGTTGGCTTTTAAAAACAGAGCTGGCCAGAAAACAAGAATGTGATTTCAGGAAAAAATTTCAAGGTTTTCACATTCATTTTTATTCTGATGCAGGAGGAAACCAGAGCATGATTTTTTTTTTCCTAATGACAGCAGGCCAGCAGAGTTATTGATAGAACTGCAATTCAAGTGTTTAGCTAGAATTAATGAAAGGCTTCATTTTAATTCCTGTTCTGAACTGAGCCACTGGCCTCTGCAGTATAGATCTCATAGACCTCCATGGACTGGATTTGAACACACAGTTCACCCCTGACATAGTAAAGCCTGCCAATGAAAATTATATGGAAATTATAAGTGTCTTCTCATGAAGTTTCAAGTCTGCAAATCACTATTCATAAGAAAAAGAAAAAAAATCAGCTCTATTCCCTGCTTTGCAAGATTATACATAAAGAAGAATGCATAATTTTTGAAATGCACTATTTTTGAAACGAATTACACTGAGGTCAAATTTAGAGACTCAGGGTGAAGATTCAGCCTCTTTTCATATTGTATTCATTTGCAACACACCAGGACAAAATGTTACCATGGCAAATTTCACCAGCACTTCTGAGTGTATGAAGTAGACAGATACTATATAACCCTTCTGCTTATCATCTCTGTACAACTAAATTTAACCTTTAAATAAATACTAAAATATGACTTCACACATTCAGCTGCAATACGTTCCTTTAGCTCCATCATGTTTTTCAGGGCTGGCAATACCATGCTTATGGATATGTTTACATAGAAACAATCTCAGGACTATCTTCCACATCAGGTTTTTTTGGTGCAGAAAATGAGAAAATATGATTGAGGCAGATGTGGGGCATGCAGGACCCAAAATGCATGAGGAAACTTGGGGTGCACTGTATTACCAGGAAGACTAAGTAGACTGGCTGCCCGTAAGCTGTGTCCCAAATTTGGAGCTGAGTAGGCTTTGGGTGCACAACAGATTGGCAGATACAGATTCATTCTTCCATGGAAGCATAGCCCAGCAGAAAGGACTCGAGTCCTTTTGTTTGAGAGTGGCATTGCAACAAGACTGCAGGAACGTGGACAGCGTTACTGCTAATGATCCCAGTGCAGAAGCAAAGAAACATGAAAAGGGCTTATTTGGTATTGCTCCAGTGAGAAGACAGAAATATCAGACTTTGCCAAGTGGGAAGGTTGAAGTCAGCAGAGAGGGTATTTTGCTTCTAACTTTAGAAGATACTGCAAACAATGGAAAGAGAGAAGGAGGTTGGCTTTTATTTTAAAAAGAAAACTCCAGCATGCAGTTTACACTAGCATAGCATTTGCACTTAACATAGGCCAGCTTTATTTTATTTTTTACATGCTTGCTCGATTTCAGATGGGGTAAGTGAGTCCTTAAAAATATATCCTCTAGGTTCATGATATACATCAGAGCTGTATAAATCTCCTAGGAGACTTAAACAAAGAGAACCTAAAAAAGATGTTCCTTATTTTGCTGTAGTTCTGCCCATGATTAATGGAAGCCTCTGATGATGACTGCAACTCAGTATATTTCCTGGCACTGTCACTCTGTTTTCTTTTCTTCTCAGCTGGGTCAAGTCATAGTGACTATAAAAAGTAGAGCACAAGGTTTTTCTTGACAGTTCAGTAATATTAAAGAGGGCCCATTGCTGTACAGGGTGTTGTTTTGTACATAACTGTGGATGTTTATGAGGACATCGTAGAGATTAGAACAGGATAGATAGCAAAGAGAGAAAGGATTCAAATGAACTTTTACAAAAGCAACTCTGCCCTATTTACATGCTGGCAACCCTTTCTATGAATGCCTCTTTGTAGCAGTACGTTAGCAAAAGAAGTCTCTATTTTGCTTTTCAGGTTTACAGTCACCCAGTTTCTATTTAGGTTGCAGTACTCAGGGTGCCTGCTGTACACACAAGGTCAAGCACGTAGAGCACCTTTTAGGCAGCACAACTGCTGTAGTGTTTCAAGCACAACAAGTTTTGCAGATTTTCTACTGCCCTGAGCTGTCAGAGCCGACAGCTTTGCTGCAGGTTGCACTGTGCATACAGTGACCTTCAAGGACTAGAGTGTGGACTGAGTCATGTCCATATAGCTTCAGGAAAAGAGAATTAAACCATGAAGAAAACAACAACTTTTCCAGATTTCTCTTCAGTTTTAAAGATTTACTTAAGAAAAAGTGATTCTGGCTAATGGGTGGCTCAGGCTATTGGAATGATACAGTGGCTCTTTTAGCCTGATGAGTAAGAGCCACCAGTGTGTCCTTTCAGCACAGCCCATTGCCATGGAAGCACACCAAAACAGCTACACACAAATAATGAACTCAAACAAGCTTTTTAAATTGGTGACTGAAATCAAGCAGCCAAAGCCCCAATCACCACAATGATGTTCCACTGACATTTAACAAATAAAGGTTCAATATGCTGGTTTGGAATAGCTGAGTTACAGATCTTATGTTTTAGGCCCAATGATCCAAAGTGCCCAATCACTCACCTAATAAAGGGAGGGCTCTCAACTTTGAGGAGTTACCTCAAGCGGCGTCCCACTTCAAGAGGAGAGTCTCTGACCGCAGACCCGTTGCTTCAAGGAGGACCAACTTACATGCACCCTCCAGCAGGGCCCCATTTATACCTTGGTCAAATCTGATCTGTGGTCCAAATATGGTCGTGTCAGCCTTACCTTGGCTGAGGGCCTCAACTTCCCCACCTTTGACTCCCACTGTGTGGAGTGGACAGGAGCCGTGGTAGGAGCAGTCCTGATGCCACCAGGGCCATAAACTTTGGTGCCGCTTTCCTTGGGTCTTTCTCAGGTCTTTAGCAGGATGGGTGCATCTGCTACACCATGTTACTGGGAATTCTCAGAAAGTCCTAAATCACTGAAGTCTGTTCTCTTCTTGGACAACAAAGGTCTTACACATACTCATGTTTTGTGGAGACAGAGGGCTGGAAGTCTGTGCATCTAACACTGTTTTATTGCATGGTAATTCAGCTAAATCTTGAAGGCTTCTGGAATATGCAGCACCCTACTATCATTTCATTCCTTCAAGGATACCTAGGATACACTTACCCTTATAACCTAAAATGTGTACTCTGATCTTGCTGGCAACAGGCATGTCTGGGACCACCAGGACTCTTAAACTTTCATAGCCTTCAAAGCAACATTACACCTACAGTGGCTATTAGGAATGGTCCATTGTTTATCCAAACCCTCAAGCTGTGCCCAGGAATTATATGGGATGGTCCTGGTTGGCCTGTGCCTAAACTGAGCTTAACTGTGCCATTGACTACTCTAAGCATTAAGCAACGTTAGTTATAAAGATGCGATAACCCTCACCATCACCTCACACAGTTTGATTTACAATCACAGTCTTTGAATCTTACTGAGATCCTCTTATACTTTTTTCCTTCTCAAATAAAGAGAAAAATCTTCCAAACCATACACGTTCTATTTGACAACTGCACACTAAAATATGTGAAAAGAGAGATTTGCCAGATCTCACTTAACCAAAAAGTGACTGATACATTTGTTCTGTAACTAAACTCAGTAGGAAGTTTCATATGGCAAGTACCACCATGAACACACAGCTTCCTTCTCGCACCCAGCTCCTTCACATTAAAAAGGATGGCAGGGGCATGGTTTAAACATTTCCTTTTGTCTTAGCCACTTTACATATTGGTAATCCATTTATGGTTGTCATTAAAACAGGAATTATTTCACAAATATCTGATAACTCTGTATTTAAACACAAATTGCTGAAGTAAGTGAATGTGTCTTGTAACAGAGATTACAAAGCTCAGCAAGGCACTGGAGCAAGAAATTAACCTTAAGCCTGTTTCAACTTCTTGTGTGTTCAAAATTTATGCCCATGCTTGAACGCTTTATTAAACAGGTGTAATTTTTTATTTCATTGCCAATTAAATTTTTGTTAAAATGTATATTTGTCTTTATATGTGTATATATAATGTTTCACATGGCCCAAATCTGTTGCCTGTTAATTTGACTGAACTCCCTTAATGCACGTTTTCCCTACTAGATAATAAAGAACTGGCTGATGAGCAAGGTGTCAGTTCATGAAGAAACATCAGCCATATCCTATGTCTTCTAAATACAAATGTGCTTAGTTTAGTTTATGGCAGCACCAGCTTTCATAATCACAAGAAGACTATAGTCAACCTTTCAATTTTGTGTTATAAGATTCCTCTAATTCTTTTCTTGTGACAAATCAATAGTTTGGAAAAAAGTCTCTTTTTTTAAACAGACCATGATAAACAAATGGCTGTTTTTAAATTTAGACAGCCTTGGGGTAGATGTGAGAATAAGCTGTGAATTAAGCATTCCTTGACAGATGGAAGTTTGTAAAGTGAGAAAAACCAGACTGACCTTTAGTGTGGTGCTGACAAGTAAAGGATTACACCATCTTTGGTATTAGGAGCCACATGTTACGTGTACCTCATCAGAGGGGCATATGTACACAGGAAACCCACTGTTCCTTGCCATTTATTAATAGTAATACTTGCCGCAGTCAAAATATTTGGTACATTTAACGCTTTGAAGGATTAAGGAGCCATTCCCATTAATATTGAACACAGGAAATTACTAACTCTCAGAACAACACCAGGTATTGCAGATGCCAGGTCTTTTCTGAAAACTCTGCATGATTTGGTCTGGCTTGTGGATCCAGTTTCACACCTGTGTGTGAGGGTACAGCAGGGACAGGGGTTCTCTTGGGTAGGGAATGGGAGCAGTGGGGGCTCTCTGGGGCAACAGGGTAGGACCTGGCAGCATGTCCTATCCCACCTCCACCCGGGAGAAGGGCAGCCAGGGAGCACTAGGGCTGGTGGGAGTTGGAAACCAGCAGTGCTACAGCATCTCTGGGGCAGGACCCCAGGGAGGATGAAATGGGGACCTGGGCTGTGGGCAGAGTCGGGGAGGCCCTGGTGAAGGGGCCAGGTCACAGAAGATCATTGCTAGTGTGAGCTAAGGAAGTCATAGTATCATAAAATGGTTTGGGTTAGAAGGGACCTTAAAGATCATCCAGTCCAACCTCCTGCCATGGGTGGGGACACCTCCCACCAGATCAGGTTGCTCAAAGCCCTGTCTAACCTGGCCTTCAATGCTTCCAGGACGGGGGCAACCACAACTTCCTCTGGCAACCTGTTCCGGTGCCTTACTACCCTCATGGTGAAGCGTTTATTCCTAATGTCTAATCTAAATCATCCCATTCCAGTTTAAATATAACGATAAAATATTAATAATAATAAAAATTAAAAATATTATTATTCTGGAACAAGGAGGACAATTTTTTTTTCATGGCGATCTTGTATGAAACTGTATGGTTTAATCACTAACATTTAACAGTGCTGGGAATATAAGCACTATGAAGCTTTATGTTAACAAATGTGCACACATTTTTGAGAGTGCGCATCCAACACATGCGTGGCGTGACCTGTGCGTCCCTTCGACCTGGTGAGTGAGATCCACACAGTCTGCCACAGCTGTCACCTCTGAGAAATCAATCTTCTCTTTGAAGAGTTTCATGTTCCTGAAAAGATCGAAGGTTCCTATTGAAGTCCTGGTAGCTTCCTTTCAGAGGCACAAAGAGACATGTGAAAACTAGCATGGACAAATTTATTTTGCTTAAATTTCAAGTAAAAATTCATTCTTAGACTTGAGAGGAATTCTTGAATGGCTCAATTTTTAGAAAAATATCAGAATTTTTTATAAAGCATTAGAGAGAATTCCTCTGGAAGGTCAGCAACAACATTCCCTAGGGCATTAATGACAGGAAGAGCAAATCCTCCAAGATATTCCTTCTCATTTTAGCAATACTTTTCCCATCAAGACATTTCCCCTTCAAATCTCTCCTTCACTTATCCTCCTTATGCTAAATATTTTTTCATGTTTCCAATCTCATTTTACATGCAAAGACTCTTCATGTATCTTTTCATCTAAGCAGACTCGAGTGTTGCAGCCCTGGGCAGCTGACAAGTTAGATTAGCAGAGATTTTTTACTGCCATGGCTACAATAAATTCCGTTCTCATTTTAGAAGTGTCCCTCTGATCCAGACATTTTTGCAATGATAGCTATGAGTGTGGTGTTATAGGTGCTTATTTGCCCTATGAAGTTGTGCAAGTGGGCATTCTGTTTTTCAAAGAGAGATTGGAAACAGAGATGTCAGGGAAAGATGCTCCTATTTGTTTAACTCAGTTAACATGAATGCAATAAGGGTCATTCATCCCAGCCTGTTTCCCCATAAGAAAGGTCTTATGCTCTTGCAATCCACACTTTCCATCCTGAGCCACCTTGTGCACATTCAGTTCTTTCATATAGAGCCTTTTCTGTGAGCTTCTGCAGTGTTTCAACTCCCCTTGTAATGTGAAATAATTTATCCTGAAAAATGGGTGGTGTTACTGTGGATGTTGTCACAGTGGTCTTTGGCCTGACATTAAGTGCTTTGGAGTGACCATGTCACAGCTGCAACTGTCCTAGCACCATCAGAAGACACTGAGATATGTGAATGGGCAGTGTCAGATGTTCACCAGGAAATCCAAGGACATTCAAATATATTTGGGAATAAAGAATGCCCAATATCTCCTCTAGAGCCATCCCACTAAAATACAGGAATCTAAGACATTAACACAAATTAGTACACGGGCACTACCCACAAATGCCTAATGCCTTTCTGGCATACTGTCTGGAGCCCAAAGAGGTGTACTAGGGCATCTAAAATGACCCTGTATGTCTTCATTTAGACAACTGAATTACATCCTTCATGTCTGCTTCAGGATGAAATGAATAGTTCTCCAGCCTCCATTGATGATGTCAACTAGATGTCCATGGAGATGCTTGCACTGAGGTAGCTCAGCCTATGAGCTGAATTTTGCCCACCTTGTTTCTTCTTCAGCCAGCCTTGGATTTGCCTCTGAAGTTAATTTATTGCAATGTGGTTTTGGCTGGAGTAAAGTTAATTTTCTTCATAGCATCTAGTATGGGGCTGTGTTTTGAATTTGTACTGGAAACAGTGTTGGTAATACAGGGGTGTTTCAGTTATTGCTGAGCAGTGCTTACACAGAGTCAAGGCCTTTTCTGCTTCTCATACCACCCCACTAGCGAGTAGGCTGGGGGTGCACAAAAGGTTGGGAGGTGACACGGTCGGGACAGTTGACCGCAAATGATCAAAGGGATAATCTCGACCATATGACGTCATGCTCAGCAATAAACTAAAAGGAAGATTGGCCAGGAGGCTGCTGCTTGGGGACTGTCTGAGCATTGGTTGGTCAGTGGTGAGCAATTGTTTCCATTTGCATCATTTGTCTTTCTTCGGTTTTATTTCTCTCTCTTTGTTATTTTCCTTTACATTTCAATTTATTTTATCGTTATTATTATAATATTTTATTTTATTTCAATTATTAAACTGCTCTTATATCAACCTATGAGTTTCCTCATTTTTACCCTTCCAATTCTTTTCCCCCATCCTGCTATAAGGGGGAGTGAGCAAGAGGCTCTGTGATGTTTAATTGCCAGCCGAGGTTAAACCACGAAAGAAACTAAGATAAAAACCCATAAAAGAATACAAAATTTGAGTTTCTTTGGCAAATGGAATAATGTGGCCTAAAATATTAAGGCTCTGTTTCTCTGTGCTTCTGCTCTGCATGACTTTGGTGAATGAAGGTTGCCAAGGGACTGTCAAATGTCCCTACTATTTTGTTTTGTACTGGGACACGCGTGTTGCTTTGGTTTCCTCCTGCTATTTTCAATTCTTGCAGGCCTGCATGTCAGATGAGCACAGCCAGCAGTGTTCTCTCCCTCCCTGTGACATTGTCTCTGTGTCAGGGCCATGTGAGGTGGGAGTAGAGGGTGGCTATGCAGGAACCAAGGAACCATCTGTGCTGCCTTTACGCACACTGAGGGCTCCCACACTGCGAGGAGCTCTCAGCTGAACACATCTGGCTGATGTCCAGCTCCTTTGGATGGTTCCAGTAACTCACAGGAGTTGGAACACACTGGGGAATCTGGCCTGAGCTGCTCTGGGTTTGTGGTTTAATAGGCTAAATTGGGCTAGGGAGTGAGTGCTTGCTCTAGCTGATTGCCTTATTCAAAACCATAATTTTTAACAGAAATATGACTTCAATTAACACTTTTTTCTCTCTATTTAAACGGAAGTCCATCCCATACAAACCATGAAGCCTTGCTGGCAAGCTAGCCTGCATATGTTCCTTAGCACAAAAGGACACTGCAGTCAGAAAAAAAACAACATATATGAAGCAGCCTATAAACCCCTTAATGCCTTAAACAGTATTCAGGCTTCCCCAGAATGATAAGGTCTGTTCTGAACAAGACCTTGAGGTTCTCGTACATGAACAGGAAACTTTACACTTCTACCTCTAAGACCCTTCTTCTCCATCTGACATTTTGCCCCAAGGGGCTTTCACTCACTCTCATTGCTCCTTCTTTGCAGGAAAGAACACACTTGTCTTGAGCAGAACTGGAAATAGGGAGGTTTTAGGACTTTGCATCTTTTGGTCCTGGAATTACTAGGCCTACTAATTTTCTCCTACTATCTATCTCCTGTTTCCTCTAATTGCACTGCTTGGAAGAAAAGGAGAGCAATGATCATTAACAGGTGGAAAGGTAAAGCAAGGTGAGGTAACTTTGCTATAACTGTTTATTTATCAGCAGGTTGAAGGGCAGATCTCTCAGCAGAAAATGTGGGAAATATTTCTTTCATCAATTCCAAATGAATTGGAGACTTTTGTTTCCTTTCTTGTGTCTGTTACACTCATTGTGGAGGTAGATAGCTGGCAACAATCCTCTAGCAAAAGGATAGGAGAGGATGAGTGAGATGTACAATTTAAACACACCCAGTCTAGATGATCCTGCTCTGGCAGGGGGGTTGGACTAAATGATCTTTCGAGGTCCCTTCCAACTCCTAATATTCTGTGATTCTGTGATATACAACCAAAAATATTCATTCACTGCTCTACAAGGAAGTACAATATGAGGGAGGTAAAAGATGATGTTGACTGTAAAGACTGTTTCAGATTCTGATATGAATTAACTATAGAAACCATTTTGGATGAAGGACATTGTTATATTCACCGAAGGCCATATTGAAAAAATTAGCTCTGGTTCTTGGTGTAGGTAGGTAGGGTTACCAAATTTCTCTCCGGGTTTTCCTGCTCAGAAATAATGTCCATGTGCTGCCCAGACAGTGTGTGGTTATGCAGAAAATCTGATGTATTGGGAATGTATTTGGTTTACAGCACATGCACAAGGAGGCGCAAACATCTGAATGTTGTGCATGTGATCTGAGGCTGAATTTCACCAGCACAGGAGATTTGTCTGGCAAGTGGATTCTGGCAAGTTGCAGAAGCTTGAAATATCTCTCAGATGAATTTTCTGAGCAGAAAATATTAGGTATACAGGAACCACTGCACACAAATAAGCTCCACGAACAAAAACATGCCAGCATCTATGGTATGTACAGGCAGTATACAAACTCTTGCAGGGATAAGTGAACGCAGTCAGTCCATGGTCTGAGGGAAGAGTCAGACCTGAGTCTGCATTTGAACCAGATGTGAGAACAACCTGACTTCTTGAAATATTCAGAGGTCTACTCTTCAAAAGCTTACATCTTTGCCCATGGGAGAAGAATTGCATCCTCAGGTTGGGGAGGCTGTCAGCTGTACTCATGACCACTCTGAGAATCAGCCTGCTTGAAGTTCTCCAAATGCCTGTCCTGAAAATCAGCTGTCATTGTGGCCTACCCTCTTCTAAGAGATACAGATTTCATTTTTGTTCCTGTGGATGCTGTTTAGGGACCAGATAGCAGGACCAGTACTGGTCATTTTATTAAAAGAAAAGGGAGTTCCGTGCAGAATTAATGTATAAAAGATGCACACACATGACTGTATAATTACATTCTGCCTTGCATTCTGATTGCTAAGCATTCAGTATTCTTTACAGGAAATTAATAACTTAACAAAGCAGCTGCTCCATCACCAGCTTTAAAAAATAATATTGCTGTTGTAAACCATGGATTACTTTTTCTGATAGGGGTAATCCCCTTAAAATTGGTCATTCTGTAGTTTAACAAATTCATCTTTCCTTCAACATTTTTTGAGCTAAGAACCAAATGGTTAAATGTCCATAACACACTATAATTTTGGACAGAATATTAAGAAATGTAGAAAAAATAAAGATACCTGCAAGTCATTTTCCTTAACTCAAACAATATAGTTTGGATGTTTGAGAGTTAAAGGCATATATCCCAGTGTATTCTGTCCTTCATATTTATTGTGTAAGGAATCACGCATTAACAACCACAGAAAAATCTCCCCATTTATATTTTAAAGCCTTATCGCCAATGGGAATATTAGTTTTCACATGTTTCAATGTTACACAGAGAGAAATTAGTCATTTAGTAGACATAAGTGGGAATTGTTCAGTAAAATGTTTTGTGTTGGAAAATGCTGGTTTGCCAAAACAGAATATTTCAATGGGGACAGTGAAAGGAACTGAGGTTAAAAATTCTGATGGGTGCCCTCTCGACTCTGAGAATTTGCTGCCCTGTGAATGCAGCACTCACCTGAGGAGCCAGAGTCACAGGGATGCTGAGGGCAGGACCTCAAAGCTGGTTGTTGTGTGGATCACTAAAGAATTGTCACTGCTGAGCTACCCAGAACAGTGTTCATGTGTCTTCTCCTTTCTGCATAACAGTTCTGTGAAAAATATAATATGAGAAGGTTTAAGATTTGTCACACAGTGAAAGGAGGGTATTTATTTACTTATTTTTCATCACAAAATTCCCTCATGCCAGGGTGACCCTATCTAGCTTTCACAGCACTCACTGATTTTTGAGCAAGAATCAAGCTTTGGGATAGCCCTAAACTGTTTGAAAAGTGAACTAATAAGTGGGTAAGAAAGTACACCGTCAGGTTTACTGGGATCTGGTTTCAGAGAGCTGCTCATGTCTCCTGTATGCTTTCATAATATTACTACTAAGGGAAATTTTATGCTAGTAGAACTGATGGAAGTCTACAGTTCATTTCTTTTTGTAGATGTCATATTCTTGGCAGGAAATAGGATGGTATCTAGGCTCAAAAGTTCATTTATAAACTCAAACATGATGCTTACTTCTGGCACATTTTAGGACGAATAATATCTGTCCTTATTTATGTAAATCCTTTATACATTGTCAAAGCACAGAGTCTTGAAACAAAAGCCAACAGCCAAGCCAGTGTAAGTATTTGATAAGGTTAGTCAATGTTCCCCTGCTGTCAAATCTCTTTTCTTGAAAACCTGTGTAAAGAAGTGCTCTTTTGGAAACTCTCAGCAAATGTCTAACATTTGCATTTATTCACATTTATTTTCATTTGAGAACCTCTTCTAGATTATTGTTGTGTCTGATTCTTTTAAATATTCAAACTTGTTTGTCAGGAACTCTTCAGTTTGTAAATTAACTGCTTTACGGCTTTTAAATCACTTAAATCCCTTACCTAAGTGTTCCTGAAGGTCATGACAAATAAAGCACAACCTTTGTTTTTGAGGGTATTTGTGCAGCACAGGTATGACACCAGACTGAAGGAAAAAGCTGGTGATTTTTCTGAACTGTCTTTAATAGAATCACTTTGGGAAGAGCCCTACATAACTCTCTGATTGTTAAAGGTTTGGTCTGACAGTCAATGATTTATGGTGAAAATGATGATAGGACAATTTTTCCAAACAGTTCAGCAACGGTCTCACTTTATTCCCAGGAAATGTTATTACTGGCTGCACTGCTAAGTGCATTTAATACTGGGACTGATTCCTGGCCCCCAGACCAAGTGGTGAAGGGTGGTTTGTGTCCATGTTGCTCAACGTTAGCTCAGATTGTCTGCACCAACGCTATGTAGTACACGGTCCTGGACCTCTGCTGGGCCCCATGTGATTCCCTTGTGACCTCAAATCATAACAAAATTTTTGTGTATGGTTCTTAGTTCAGTCTACAGTGTCAGGAATAGTGAGGTCTGTGTTACAGCCTGACAGAACTATGTTTGCTTAACATGAAGTGGGAAGTGTGAACTGTGTGAACTAAGCTAGGGGGCAAGGGTATGTTTGAAGATGCAAAGCCTGGTAGAACATGTTAGAGGACTATGCTGGAAAGACAGTCAAACCTAACATGACTTCCTCTATATCACCTTTTGGGAGTTGTTCCTGAATCTCACTGTTCACACAGGTCTTTGTTTCCATAGGATGATTGATTAACTTCAGAGGAGAACCTGTGATAAAATTAAGAACACAATATAGTCCTGCAAGAGATGAGGATCAAGGAGTGAACTGGGGAACTGAATTACATGATAATTTACACATACCCAGGGATCTTAGTGAGAGTTAGACTTCAGCAATTCTGAATAAATCTGAAAATCCTGCTTTACATTTTTGTCAAGTATGATATTTAGGTAAAGGCCAGTCTTGACTCAGACCACTGAGAACTTTGATAAGGTGAAGGATGATGGGGAAGGTCCCTAAGAAAACTGCCTTGTGAAAATGAATTAATGACAACATTTAAGGTTGGTCAGAAATCGCCACTTTTCTATCCAGCTGATTTCAGAAACATGCTATGGATAATCTAGTTAAAAATAAAGAGACATTTAAACACTCCTGATGGAAGCACAAGACATTTCCTGAAGATTAATGACTGTTTGGGAGGAGCTGTAGCCTGAAATTCAGCTGAGAGCCATTAGCCTCAGCTAGCCATCAATCCTCCAGAAAGGTTTGGTGCCAGAGTCATTATTACAATTAGGAGTTTAAAATGTACGGGTGTAGTGTATTTTCCGTGCATCATGGGGATGCCATTTTGACAGGACTCTTCTGGAGAATTACAGCCTTCTGCATTTGACTAACTGGATGGCTTGAGGTCACAAGAGTATCCTAATAATTTAAAATAATTTAAAAACTCAATTATGCAACACCCTGGAAGATCAGCTGTGAACATCAGACCTAGTTATGTAGACATGTCAAGCAAATAACACCTTGTAAAGAGAACAGTCACTTTGTCTCATCAGTTGGGCAGGGCAGGATTTTGGTGCTTTCATTCAGGTTGTCCTGAGCTTCAGCTTAATTAAAGAGCCAGGATCCAGCTGCTAATAATTGACTGAAGGGAAGCTGTCTGGAGAAAAGTGGATTTGGAGTTCTGTACTGGTAATGGTGGAAGGGTTATTACTACACACAACAAAGTCAATGGTACATGTTGTGTTACAGTCAATGGAAGAATAACCACTTGGTCCCTTCCATGAATGCAGTACATGAAGTAGAATGAATTATATGTTTTCATAGTTCAACAGAAACTTTTCCATAATGGTTTTTGAACTATTTTAACTATACTGACAAAGCTTTGTCTAGCTATTTTTTAGTTATGACTGTTACTTCTTATTTCAAATATTTCATAAATAACTTAAGATGGATTTATTCAACTTAACTTTCTATATGTAGCAGGCTATTTGATTTTCTCAAGTTATACAGATACTGAGCTAAAGGATGGGTATTCAGCTAAAGTAAATCTTCCAGTTTTGTGCTATGAAGCTGTCAAGAGATGGAGAATCTACCACCTTCACTGGTGTCACTTCCCATTCAGTTATTACCTCATTGTAAACACGTGTCCCCCATTTCTAAACTGGACTGGTCTGACTCTATTCACAAGCCTGTTCTTATAACTAGTAAGCCAGACTAGTAATTATTATTTGACATTTCTCCTTCAATCTTGCACTGTAATCAAGTTAATGTATCATTTTACTGATAGCCAGCAAAACCAAACTCCTTTAATCTCTGCACTGAGTCACCAGAGCTGCATACAAAAATTTCAACAGCACTTTATGCTGTAGAAAAGTAACAACCATATTAGCCATGTGGGAGTTTATACTCTGTTGGTTTTCCACCAGGACAAATGATCTCATTAGACTCACTGCTTTCCAGGATAATGATGGCAAGTTCTTCATTCTTTGCTCTTCAGTGCATAGCTTCATGTTTATCTGTATTGAATATTTTGTTTATATTGGCCTAGCTTCCTAATTTGTACAGAACATTCTGTCATTAATAATTACTCTCCCGATCTGTGTCACCTGCTAATTCTATCAGTAGTAGAACTGGTCAGAAGTGTTCCAGTTCAGCAAAGTTTTGTCAAAAAATGGCTGTTCATAAGTTTAAATTATATGTCTTAACATCTCAGATTCAATGAACTTTTCCGATAGGTTTTCCTTGAGACTGAGAACCCTGAAAACAGCTGCATTTTATAGACAACTTAAATCACCATCCCAGATAAATGAGTAGTAAACACTCATTTTAAAAATTTGTTTGCTTTGGAGATTTGAAATCACACTGGGACTGATTCAAAGCCTACTAAAGTCAGTGGGAATCTATATATTGACTTAATTTGACATTGGAATTGTCTTTTTTGTGTAATTCACAATATTAATTTTTTTCTTTATAGACGTCTATTTTCTTCCCAGCTGAAATATTGCTTACTAACAAAAGCAGATCATCAACAAAATCTCACAACTACATTTGAAAGCTGTCTGCTTAATTGTGCAATATTATAGAAGCCTATCAATTTCTTTGGCTTATTCCTAAGGAAAAAAAACAAAACCTCTCTTCTTTTCCTTCCTGTTGGTAACCTTCCCCTTTTCGCTCAAGCACACAAGTAGTGGTGAAGAGATATGAAAGAAAGGGTGGGGAATGGGGTATAAATGAAAGCAAGGAACAAATTAAAGTCTTCCAGCTCTGTGCAGCCTTTGTTCTACAGCTTATCTTGGAAAGCATCAGATTCACCATGAGTGGGAGAGAAGGAAAAGGGACTGAACAGTTTAGACTAATTTTATTAATGCGGATAGCTAACAGTAAAATATTATGTCCTCTAAAGGGGAGCAGTGTAGTATTCTTAATCCAGATGACAACATTTCTGACAAATCAAGTTGTCACTGGTGACATGAAGGACAGGAAATCCTATCTTTAAGTTATTAGAAGGGTTATAGTCTGCTTTCTTAGAAGTTTAAATGTGACTTCTAGGTCAGCTCATTTTCCTGTTTTAAGTTTTCCACAACCTTGTAACACTTTGTATAATTATCCTGTGATGCTTTTAATATTTCATCTTAGATATTCACATTTGACCATTCGCTCATACGTCTTGCCAATGAGAATGTGTTCAGCAACGGGTACAGCACTGTTAGGATTTTTATAGTAATGTGTGATTCCTATAGCAGAAGTATCCATGCCTGTGATGAGCAATGGGAGAATTCTATGCTCAAAAGAAATGTAAGAATAATTTTCTCCAAATGAGAAACTGCAAGGGGAAAGTGTCAAAATGAACATAAGAAAATTGTCTGCCATAAACAGTCATTATTACTGAGTGAGGGTGAGGGGAAAGGACAGGGGTGGTTGTGTTTTACTGCTACAAAAGCTCACAGTACTCATGAACGATCAACTTACAAATCACAGTGGTTGCCACTTTTTATTAGCCCTGTTCAGATAAGGGCTTATCCTCTCTAAAATGGTATGCACTACCAACTGGTTTGTAGTTCATAAGTTTCCCCATACAATGGTGAGTGTAAATCTAGACAGCTATGGTAGCTCTGCGTTCTCACTGCAGTCATTTTCCAGTTTGACAGGCTATGAGGGAGCATATAAAGCAGCAAAGGAAATGCAAGACATCTGTAACAAAACCAGTGAACATGCTATTGATTTGTTTCCCTTGCTGGTGTGGTCCTGGCATTGGCCTCTTTCTCCAGAGAAATGAGTTAAAGAAACAAGTCCAGTAGAGAACATGGAATTTTACTTCCATTCATCTTCCTTATTTTGCAAGCACCACATTCTGCAAATCCCATGCCAGTAAAGCTCTTGGATCAGTCCTCAAATTCTTCTGGATCCTTAAGGGAGGAGATGTCAGAGCTGGCCAAGAATCTAAGTGGAAACTGATGACAGAAGCTGACATTAATCAGCTCCACAGTATGTTCTGCCCAGCAGGTTTCTTCCAATAAATCAAAGGGCTTCGAATGCAAAGGGCATTTAACCATTAGAAAGCAAGTGTTCACTGTGGTCTGCAGCAGCTAAATATGACGAATTTAATATTGATTTTCACATATAACCCCATCCACATAGTGTGTTTGTGTGATTTTACATATAAATACACTGGAAAAATTTCTCAGCTGAGGCAAGTCAGCAAAACTCCACCAATTTTACTACTTTATGTGAACTGAAGGCTTATTCCCCAGGATATGAACAGAATGAAATGGCTCTATGTTTTCATTGTTTTTCTTTCTTTTTTTACCCTGACAGTGATGGGAAACAAAAACACGATCAAATTTGCAAAATTTCTGCCATTCTTGTGATAAGCTCTTTCACTACAGTAAGCACAGAGATGCCATTAAAGGAGACAAAGTAAATAGAGTGGTACACATAGGTCAAGACTACTTGCCAGTGGGAGTACAAATCCACAGTTACTCACAGAGGTAAGTCTGGTGGCCTCAGCTGGGTTACTTCAGTGAGTAACACTCATCAATGGCGGTTTTAGCATTCTGAAAAGTCATTAGGTTATTCTTTGCATTTTATTTCTTTTGTGTGCATGTTTCCGTTGTTGGTTTTGTCTTTTTTTTTAATATAAGTAAAAAATGTTTCTATAAGTACATTAACAACAGAAGGAGGGCTAAGGAGAGTCTACATTCTTAATTGGATGTAAGGGGAAATATAATGACAAAGGATGGCGAAAAGGCTTATTGTCTTCTTTGCCTCAGTCTTTGATGGTAAGATCAGTTGTCCTCTGGGTACCCAGCCCCCTGAGCTAGAAGACAGGGATAGGGAGCAGAATGAAGCACCCATAATCCAAGGGGAAGTGGTTAGTGACCTGTTACACTGCTTAAACACACACAAGTCTATGGGACTGGATGGGATCCATGCAAGGTTACTGAGGGAGCTGGTGGAAGTGCTCACCAAGCCACTCTCATTTATCAGCAGTCCTGGCTTACCAGGGAGGTCCCAGTTGACCGGAGGTAAACAAATGTGATTCTTATCTACAAGAAGGTCCAGAAGGATGATCTGGAGAACTACAGGCCTGTCAGTCTGACCTTGGTGCCGGGAAAGATTATGAAGCAGATCATCCTGAGTGCCATTGGATAGCATGTACAGAACAACAGGATGATCAGGCCTAGCTGGCATGGGTTTGTGAAAGGCAGGTCCTGCTTGACTAACCTGATCTCCTTCTATGACACAGTGACCCACTTAGTAGATGAAGGAAAGTCTACAGATGTTTTCTACCTGAGCTATAGTAAAGTCTTTGACACTGTTTCCCACAGCAGTCTCCTGGAGATACAGGCTGCTCATGGCTTGGATGGGTGTACTCTGGGACATGGTTTAGTGGGCATTGTGGTGTTGGGTTGACAGTTGGACTTTTTCAACCTTCATGATTCTGTGATTCTATGATTTTACACTTCGCTGGGTAAGAAACTAGCTGGCTGGCCCAGCCCAGGGAGTTGTGGTGAATGGAGCTAAATTCAGCTGACAGCCAGTCACAAGTGGTGTTCCCCAGAACTCAGTACTGAAACCAGTTCTATTTAATATCTTTATCTGGACAAGAAGATTTAGTGTGCCCTCAGTAAGTCTGCAGTTGACACTAAGTTGGGCAGAAGTGTTGACCTGCTAGATGGTAGACAGGCTCTATAGAGAGAGCTGGGTTTGATCAATGTGCTGAGGCCAATTGTATGAGGTTCAACAAGGCCAAGTGCAGAGTCCTGCACTTGCGTCACAACAACCCCATGCAATGCTACAGGCTTGGGGAAGAGTGGCTGGAAAATTGCTTGATGGAAACAGATGTTGGGACATTGGCCAACAGCCATCTGAATATGAGCCAGCAGTGTGCCCAGGTGTTCAAGAAGGCCAACAGCATCCTGGCTTGTATCAGAAATGGTGTGGCGAGCAAGACTAGGGAAGTGATTGTGCCCTTGTACTCAGCACTGGCGAGGCCGCACCTCAAATGTTTAGTAGCTCACAGGAGACTTTATTGCTCTCTACAACTACCTGAAAGGAGGTGAGGTGGGTGTTGATCTCTTCTCCCAAGTAACAAGCAATAGGACAAGAGGAAATGGCCTCAAGTTGCGCCAGGGGACTCTTAGATTGGATATTAGGAACAATTCTTTCATCAAAAGAACTGTCAAGCATTGGAACAGGCTGCCCAGGGAAGTAGTGGAGTCACCATCCCTGAAGGTATTTAAAAGATGTGTAGATGTGGCGCTTAAAGACATGGTTTAGTGGTGGACTTGACAGTGTTAGGTTTATGATTGGACTTGATACACTCAAGGGTCTTTTCCAATGTAAAAGGTTCTATGCTTCTGTGGTTAATGTCAGAGAGTGGTGGACAGGATATTCTCTAGAAAGGGATGCTAAGAAATGGACCCATTGATAAGAGGGTTGCTAACTTGGAGAAATCCTTACATTGTCTCAGGAGGAAACTTTTCAACCTATGTGTATGTAAGATAGACATGAGGTGGTTAACTAAGAGATAAATCTCCCATTCATGATCCTGCAGTGAAATGCAGGGCCACACTTGAATTTTTCAGAAACACTGCCCTGGTTTAGAAGATTTGTGCCCATTGATTTCATCTAGCCACAAGGCTTAAAATTACCTTGTACATACTTAAGCGCAAGACCTGAGCATATGGCATTTGGGAACTTTTTCCCACAAAAATGTAATTCTTCTAAACCTCTCAGACCATCCCAATTTGGAACTACCACTACCAGAGCTAAAAGCAGGGATCAAATATACCTCACCAGATTAAATAACATGCTTCTCTGTGAATGCTGGTCCTACAGCATTATTAGGGCTTTAATGTGTATACCCTATAGACCAGGCACAGAAGCAGATACAAAATGCGGTGATTGGCAAATTACAGTATTAAATTTAACCAGATCGTATTGGTATCATTTTCCACCCACTTACAAGGGTGAATTCAGGTACACAAATGTGAAGTTCCCCTGTCTCAGACCTTCTCTACATTCTCATAGAAAGTTCCTACCACCTTAGACAGAGCGGGGCAATCAGGCACCTTTGAAACAGAAACTACAGCATGATATTATTTCACTGTGGTACATAGTGCAAATGCTGATTAAATTTCCCAGTGTTTACATGTGAAAGACCATGAATGGCAGTTATTAACTCCAGTAATGCCATGATATCAGATTCTGATGTAAGACAACTGATGTTTCAGCTGATGGGTTTTACGGTGAGACATGATATTTCTTCCAGTGTCATTTACTCTGTGCTTATTGACCTTGCTTGCTAAAAGATTCAGGCTACCTGGAGGAGGAAAGGAGCAGAGAGAATACATTATTAAGAATTGGTAAATTTAATTTGGCTTCTGCCCTGCTAAAAATATTTTCAAGATTTTACCTTAGTAATTTACTGGCAGAATATTTTTATTATTAGAAAGCATTCACTTTCTGAAACTTAAAGATTTTACAGAAATACAGCAACCGAAAATGTTCCATCTGCTCAAGGAAGGAATATCTGGTAGGTGTATGAAAGACACAAATACTCCTTCATTAGAAAAGTCAATAGCGCAGTGATTTCTGGTTAGATGCAGGAAAATAGTAGCACCAAGACCTGAACCACAAGTCTATTTAGCTCTGTGAGTGAGTGGAAGGTGCCTTTCAGGGAGCAGTTAGATTTTATGCAAACATTTGAAACATTTTTGTGACTCCATTTTTTTACTGAGAACAGAAGAATGGTGAAAGCTCAAAGAAAATTCACACGATGAAAAACCTTTCCCATCAAGCTGTTGTTAGCCTCAACATGGCAAATCTGGCACTAGCAGTATGGTGTAGTTCATCTTCATGTAAACTAAACATTAGATGAGTAATAACATCCTATACTATAAACTCATGGGACAGATTTTTTGAGAGAGGTGAAGGGTATTGATACCCACCTACCTCAAGATTACTTCTCAGTGTTAAAGGAATAAATCCCAACTCTATGGATGGGTCATGAGAGGGAAGACACTAGCCAGTCTGTTCTCCCTCAGAGAGACTGTCTAAAATGAAGACTCAAATGCTGGAGTAAGACCTGATTTATTTATACTTTACCCTTTCCTTCCCAGAAAAGGGTGGTCACATAATGTGCTGCAATTTATGTGAGGAAAGAGCTAGCATGCTATTAACCAGATGGCAACTGCATCCACATCTACTATTCTCCTTCTCCATTTAGGATCAGTCCTTTTTTCAGAGTAGTACTTCTAGCTTCAAGAGTCAGTCAGAATCTTCTCAATGCTTTTAAGCAAAAGAAAAGTTTTCACTCTAAGAATACACGGTTGTGTTTGTGTGTGTGTGTATATATATATATACTGCTTTCCTCAAATGACTGAGAATTTTGTAGGGGAAAAAATGTCTTTTGTTTTATTTTGCTGCTTTTCATTCAGGTTTTTGATACTTCCAGGAAAAAATAATTATTCTTTTTTATTTTCTACAGACACATTAATATTTTTGTGATAGAGAAAGAGAGACATTTCTCACCTGCTTAGGTTTGTTGAAACTGTAAAACAAGAAGAAATCTTTTGTCTCAGACATTTGAATAGCATTTTAGTACGAATAGAGAATATTACTGCCTATATGAGACAGCTGAGTTTAATGACTCTTTACATTTTACTAGTCTGAAACAACGCATGCTTCTCCTGTCTGCAAAGATGGCAATGTACAAACAGGAAGACTTGGATTCTGACTGTGCACCAACCAAGCTGACTACTTCACTCATTTGTGGAAAAGAAGGGGTAAAACAGGTCCTCATCTAGCATTTGAGTATTCATTTAAGACAGTCTCTCTGATGGAAAACAGACTTGCTTGTGTCTTCCTCCCCATGACCCTTGCATACAGTTGGGATTTTTTCTTTGAAGTTTTGAGAGAAGTCGTGGAATCAAATGGCTTGGGACAGCATCTGCAGGTGGTTATACCTGTTAGCTCAGAAGTGAAAGAAACTAGCTGTTCTCATAACTGATCTGCAGATGGAACAGGGAAGAGATACTTGGAAGAAAACTTCAGTTTTTTTGCCTTATTCTCCTAACTTAAATCTGTTCAAGCTCAGAAAAAAAATGCAAGCTAGGTGGAGTGTTGTTAGAGAGCAATGTTTTTGACAAGGAGATGGTTGGCCAAAAATGGAGCCAGTTATAGCATTACAGTGTGTACAAAGAACACAAAGTCCATATTCACTGGAAACTGGAAATCTTTTCTTCTTGTTGTTACTTATTTTGTCTTTGCTCTTCATTATCTATTAGTAAATGGGACAGTGCCAGAGGTGCAGAGAGTTGCAAGGGAATGACCAGGGAGACTGCTGGCACGCAGCCCTGGAGCACTGTCATTGGAGGCAACAAATTCACTCCAGATTCAGGCATCTTCCCAGTGTATCCAAGTTTAATATCTTAGAGGCCATGTTTAATCAATGGAGTTCAATGGGTATCAGTTCATTCATGCTGTCTATTTGAATCTGGGGATTAAGAGTTTTTTTAACTGATAATCTATGGAGCCAGAATGACCACACAGATTCCTAAGGTGTCTGGGGCAAACCCCAGCAATGGTCCTTTTTAACCAGAACTGCTAAGCTATGAAAGCACTTGTAGTGTAAAAATATGGTGGCTTTCTGTAAAAGTTTGAGCTATCAGCTACATGTTACTGCTTTCTTTAAGAATGATTTATTACTATATATTACATGATTGTGTACCTGGGATGGTCCAGAAAGTTATTTAGTTCCTTATGAAGCAGATGGAATACATTATATTGAACAAAAGCTGGCACTAACATTTATTTTGCTTAGTCCTGGAGCCAATTTGCATGTTAAACTGGAGGCTTCTGAAGGCAGAGGACACAGATACAGAGGCTACCTTCAGTCCATGTACAGGCATCCATGTTTTCACCTATCCTGCATATTTATTTAACCAAATAATTCTCTTGCACTCATTCTCCTTTCTCATGTACTTTCATTGTATAGGTCATTACTACTTTTTGCCCCCAAACACTTACTTAAACACTTTAGGAGAAAGGAAGGATTAATTGGAGGATGGGTATGAGAAACTGAGGCTCAATTGCACTACCACTGGCTCTTTGCATGATCTTTTTCAAGATAGTTAAACTATCTGTGTCTTAATCCCCCATCCCTTAAACTAAGTACATAGTTGTTTTCAGGTACATAGCAATGAATTATTAAATTCTCTGGTACTGTGAGACTTGGAACTTGGACCTGATGAACAAAGGAATGTAGGAATTTAGAGGGAAGTTCAGATGGGATTTAGAAGCCTAAATTAAAGAGTTTTGAAGGACCTCAAACACACATTTTCTTGCCATGAATGTCCTAACTACCAAGCTACAGCAGGTGAGAACACCTCAGAACACCAAAGACAGAGTCTTTGTCTTTTTTACAGAAGTTCTACCATCACACATTCAATAACCCAGAAGATTCTTGGAACAAACAGAAAATACAGCAAGGAAAACTTGGCTTGGTAACACACTGATGAGTGCTTGCTCCTTTGAGGAGGAGTAATGGTTTTGGTGTATTGCATTATAAATATTTTCTACTTAAGCCTAAAGATAGAGCATATTCTTTGGAACTGGAGTCCACAGCTCTGCTATCAGAAGTATAGTAAAAGTCAGTGTTGTTCCTGCAAGATCTCACTGTTCTTCAAAGCCTGGTATTTTCAACTGTAACAATATGAACAGAGGGTCGCTATATCTTCACCCAGCTTCTCGTTTATCCCCATGTAAGAAGAAAAGATTTGAAAATTTCAGACAAGGTCTCTCTCTTCCCAAGTGAATTCTTCACTAAGTGGGCTATTCTGGTGGTTTCTATCCACTACACTTAACCATGCTTAAAGAATGAGGCAGTCTTAGGCAGGCTTTTACAAAAGTGCTTGTGACAAAAGCTGTTAAGAGAGGAGTCCGTATGTCATACAAATCCCTCTATCCACCATTTGTTACTCACTGCAGTGTTGTGTAGTCTATTCTTAGGTGTCTGTCCTCCCAGCCGTTTCATGGAGACTCCAGAATTGGCATTGCTGAGTTCATGCCAAGACCTTTTGCTCAATTAAGCCTTACTTTTAAACACATGAATTATTTCACTTACCTGTAGTAAAACCTGGCTATAAGCACTTTATTAGTTTTGAAATATTTATTATACCAGCCCTGCATAAACATGATTTATTTGTGTCACTGTTCCATGAGTTAATTAATCCTTGAGTCCTTCTCATAATGGCATTGTTCCCACTAAAAAACCCCATATTTCAGCCTTCAAATCTTATCTATTATTGTCCCTGTTAGCATAAGTGTGACAAGCAGTTCTACTTAATTTTTCTTGCCTATTCAAAGTACCAACTACTTTGAACAGGCAAGGGTAAACATCCTACCGATAGCTGCAGAGTGGAAGTGGCTTAAGTGGAAGTGGCTTAAGTGCAAGTGTCTACTTCCATTTTATATCCTCAGAGTATTGAAGATGTCCCTATGGAGCTGGCTATTCTGACCTGAGTCCTAAGGGAAATTCTTTTTTAATGGCAGCTGAATGACCAAACCACCTCAGGTGGCATCAGACCATGCATGGGACAAATAAATCAAGCTCTTGGTTATATTTTACAGTGAGACTTGGCATGGGACTCTCTGCTTTTCTGACTCCTTTTGGGAATAAAAAACTTCACTCTCTATTTCAGAAAATTAAATATATCTACAAATACTAGACCAGCTTGGAGCTCATGGGGCAATTGCATTGGTAAAGGGCTGATCAGTGCTGGTTTGAACAGTGCCAGAATAGTCAGGTTAGGCAGACAGAAAACAGAAAACAGAGCAAGTATCATTCCCCTCTGCTGCATCCCGACTATGAAAAAGGACAAATTGGCACTTAGGTTGGTAGGCTGAATTTCATCCTAATCAGCTAGTATTTCTTTAAAGCATTTTACCACCTAGGCCCCTTTCTGTACCTCCTACTTCTGTTGATCTAAGAAATTAGCTTGAAATTTACTAGGCACTAATTTCTACCTTGACATTAAAGTCAGTTTAGCATGAAATTCTTCTAAAACATCAGGATTTTTCTAAAGTAGGTGTCTATATGCTCAAAATTAGGAGACACAGTGAAAGTATATTCAGCTGGCTTTAAACTGAGTGTTAATAGCAGCCTGATGTCTAAAATACAAGGCTAACATAAGTGTCTCCTGCTATAAAGTTCAGTCAGCTAATATTGCTGTCCAGCCTAGCTCATCTTTGTTGGCAAGTACTTGTTACATTTCTCTCATTCTTCAAGTCATGTTGGTACTGTGCTTCTTCCAGCAAATGTCAGTGAATGTCTTCGCTATGTCTATAACTGTTTAAAAATCTTTCCAATCAAATCAGAACCATCCTTAAGCCAGTTTAATTTTTCCTGGCTTTCCTGGAGAGGTGGAGAGGTGAAAGCACAGCAGGATGCTAGCATTCAGCAAGATCAAGTTGAAAAGCATATCTGAGAAACTAGGAAAACAGTAGGAGCAGGGACATGAAAACTTTAATTCACAGGATAAATGGGAAAAGAAGAGCCTTAATAATTACTTATATAGTAATGGAACAACCAACCAACCACAAAAAAACTCAAACAAACAAAAAAATACAGAATGTGGACTTCTAGACACTGAAGAACAAATATAATAACAAAAATAATGATATGATAACAAATACAAAGGGGAAAAAAGGAAGCAGTGAAATGGCACTGGGAAACTTACTAAGCAATAGTCTTAATGTACCAGGTGCTTGACAAGGACATTGCAAAAAGATGCTTTCTCTGGGAAATCAAGGGTGTTCAGTAAGATCACTTCACAGAACTAACATAGGATGGGTGTTGCAGGCAAAGGGATGGTTTGTATAATGTGGTATAATAGCACCATACTTTTTAACAACACTGGATAAAAAGGAGTTATACCACTGAACTCAGATGGTTCTTTTGAAACTTGTGGCTAGTCCAAACTTTCAAATGTAATGATATCTTTTCACCTTCTTCATGACTTTGACATTCATTTTATCATAATCTGCAGTTTCATGAAAGTGTCATGCAATCCAGGGCACATTAGGAGAGGGAAGGTGAATATCAACATGATGTCAGTTAAGAACAACAAAAAGCTGTTTAGCACACCAAGGCTCTAAACTGCATTCACAGCTTTGGGTGGACTTCAGCCAGCTTGAATTTGGTTCACGTTCATGCCAGATTTATTTTACTATGGTTTGGATACAAAAATTGAGTGAAAGTAGGGCATTTCCAAGACTCAGACCCAAAGCTTAAAGTGAAACTTGGAGCGTGTGAACCTTGCTGCTTGAAACCAAAGAAAATGTCTGCGTGAACCCTTGCAAAGCAAGCCCGCTGTGTTTCAGAGAAGCTCTAATAAAAACCACACTGCCATGAATCACTAAATATTCCGTACTTTGACTTGGTAAATTTATGTAAGTTCCATGACAGTCCTTTTAAAGAGTTCATTTTTCACTGAGCTCTGAGCCAAATCATGAAGTCGTTGATGAGTTTTTCTAAATCCTTACCCAGCCTAATCCTACTAAAGTTAGAGGCAGATTTGACTGAGTAGGGAGAAAACAAAATTTGAGTCAGGGTTTGGACTTTGGTACAGTAGCTTGAGTTTATTCAGTTTATTTTTAAGAGCCTTAATAAATCTATCTCCACTAATGTATATTGAACAAGTTAAAGAAAACTTTGTTCAAAAACTTGTGAAAGACCAAATTCAGACTGTGTTCCCAACCTGCTCTCAATCATATTTGTACACATCATAAGAAAGTCTTTAATGACGGAGCTAATGCTATTTTTTTTCTCACAAAGCTTCTTCATTCAGTGTCAGGACTTCTCTGGGCACAGACAAGTACTATGTAGTTAGTGAAGGTATTTTCTGCTGGGATTTCTGCATTATTTTGAAGCACTGAAAGTGCTGAAGCACAGGTGCGTAGTGAATGGGATGCGTTTTCACACAGAGTGGACTTGTTGAAGCAACTGAGCATTTTCTTCCAGAGCTAAATTTTCCTCTCTTTTCTGACTTCCAGTGATATCAGGAGAAAAATTTTTGCCTTCTTCTCACAGATGATCAGTAACTGTGTTCCTCTTTTTTTCTAAATTGAAACACTAGAAAATTCTGAGAATTGTTCTGAAAACTGAACCTCCTTGCAGCTGTTTTCAATACATTACGACACCCACACCAAATCTGCATGAGCCTGTGTTAGTTTTGCCCTGACTCCATTAAAGGACGAACTCTGGGTGTGCATTTTGTCTCCCTCCGAACTCAAACCAGGCAAGACCAGGCCTGGGACTAATGATAATTACAGAATGCACCTATATAACCAGATCACTGCTTCCCCACCTCTGTTTTCTTGCCCAGCAAAACCCAGGTTTCTCCTGTATTAAACTCTTTGCAGTTTCAAGTGCAGCTCACTGTTTCCCTGGTCTACAACCTCCCCTCTACTTTCTTATACCTTCCTTTAATCTTTAATTTCTCCCAAACACCTGCCTGACTGTCAGCTCTGTTTCCAATTCCTTCATCATATTTCAGTCTGTTTTTTGTTGGTTCCAGTCACAGTTCCTACCAACTCATCCTAATCTCCCCAGTCTCATTTTTTTGCATTCCACCACCACCATCTTAGTCTGGCTTTTATCTTCTCAGGATTCAAAATCATGCATCTGAAGGCTCTCTCTTCCACTCTGCCTTATTGTCTTTGATGAGCCCAACATGGCTTCCTACTTTCTGGAGGCTCGCACCCAATCTGGGAGAAGGCATGAGAATGGGAGGCGTGGTGGGAGGTAGAATCCAGTTTTATCTTTCTTTCTGGGCCAGTAAACAGAGAAGGGAATCATCTTTCATTGACATATCTCCATGTCTTTCTAATCAGTTGTCTATCGGGTTGCCTCCTGTCAGTACAAGCTGAAATGTTCAAGCACAATTGGTAAGTATAGATTCTCTGGAGAGCCTAGGGACTAAACCTAAAAATACTGCTACTGAGAATTGTGAACTGATTTTGTTGTTGTTCTTTTTTTTCCAGGAGCTCATAGTTTAGAAAAATGTAGGTTGATTCTCCAGAGTTCAGCAAGCACTGTACTGAACTTCTACTGGTTCTAATTTCCCATATACAGAGCACAAGGAAGCTAATGCTACTCAAACAAAACAATGAGCAGAAGTTATTAATATTAAAGAACCACACTTTTTGTGATTTATTTTTGTCCCCCAACACATTCTGAAAGATATAAATTATTTGATTGGCAGTTACCAAAAAGTCAGTTTGAGGCAGGCAAAGTCATGGAAAATTTCAGTCCAAGTGGTTAATTTTCTGGCAAAGTTATAAGCAGCTGAAAACTGTATAATGGCACCTATCAGACGACCTGAATAATATGGAGTGCTACCAGCCAGACCTATAATTAGAACTGGGCAGGAATCAGTTTTCCCAGAGCCTCCAACATTTTTTTTCTGTTGTGCATTGGCACAAACCCAACAGCTTTTGAGGTTTTCATGGAAAAAGAGAGAACAAACCTACTCCTATTTACTTGGTGATCAGAGAATTTACCTACACTCTCAGCCTCCTGGAGATAAGTTCTAACTATAGGTCTTTGCATGGTTTTCAATTTTTTTTTCATTATATAGCTATTTCACTTTGTATATTTATTATGCATTGATCCAGAGAAAGACTCTGAAGCTCAATACTCAAAGATAATCAGGTGTCTCATTCTCATGAAGCTCAGTGCTTAAATATTTTTATGGTTCCAGACCTTAATCTCTAGTCCAGAAGTCAGGAGGCTGCCATGGACTGTTAAAAGTCCACTTCGAGTCAGGATGACCATGAACTAAGTGAATTCCCAGGCTTCCCTTCTCACTCAGAAGTGGGGCTTGCTTTTTTGTGGTTTTAACCAGAAATTTTATCCCTGGCATGAGGAATCTTTTCTATGCAATCTTGGCCAAATCTAAAAGTTCAGCTTCTGACAGATCAACACTGTTCCAAAAGAATTTTGTGAAACAATTTCTAGAAACCATTTGAAAACAAACTACAAAAAGAGTGTTCTGAGATCTGTGAGTGTAGTGCCAGGGACATTGTAGTGTAAAAACTGCCATGTCTGCTTTGGCACCACATATAACTTACTGCCTCAGTAGACATAATTCTCCTGCTTTTTGTTGTTGCATCTGAGTGAGCTTTAAGAGGTTTAAGTTAATAAGTAACAGCAAAGTTATCCCTACAACACCAAACCAGAGCCTGCCAATGTTCTGTATTTAGATTGGATGTTACAGCTGAATGCCTGAATTCCTGGTGAAGAAGAAGCCATGAAGATAGAAACTTCTACTACTGACCTAGTGACTAGTTCTGACGACTAAAGAACCAGTGCCTGATATACATTCATTATTTCTTTTTCCTCTATAGCCTCACAATAAAATCAAGTACATTATTATTTATCATAGATTCATTTAGGCTGGAATAGACCCCTAAGTACATTGAATTCAACCATAAACCTAACACTGCCAAGTCCACCACTAAACCATATTATTCCTAAGTGCCACATCTACAAGTCTTTTAAATACCTCCAGGGATGGTATAAATACCTTCACCACTTCCCTAGGCAGCCTGTTCCAATGCTTGACAACTCTTTTGGTGAAAAAATTGTTCCTAATATCCAATCTAAAACTCCCCTGGCGCAACTTGAGGCCATTTCCTCTTGTCCTACTGCTTGTTACTTGGGAGAAGAGACCAACACCCACCTCGCTACAACCTTCTTTCAGGTAGTTGTAGAGAGCGATAAGGTTTCCCCTGAGCTACTGAACATTTGAGGTGTGGCCTCACCAGTGCTGAGTACAAGGGGACAATCACTAATCCTGCTGGCAATACCATTTCTGATACCAGCCAGGATGCTGTTGGCCTTCTTGAACACCTGGGCACACTGCTGGCTCATACTCAGATGGCTGTTGAACAATGTCTCCAGGTCCTTTTCCACCAGGCCACTTTCCAGCCACTCTTCCCCAAGCCTGTAACATTGCATGGGGTTGTTGTGACGCAAGTGCAGGACCTGGCACTTGGCCTTGTTGAATTTCAGATAGTCTAATAGAGAAAAGATGCATGGAAATAAGAATGTCAGCATTGTATAGAAATTGTGAGGAAAAAGAACAATGAGCATGTTAACAGTCCAATATGTAATAAAACCTCCTTCCCAGAGGAAACTAAGTAAAGAATCACATTATTAGTTGGACAAGCTTATTCATGTCATGAGTCTCTTCGGAAGCAATGATGCTCGTTCTGTTTTTCTCTAGTTGCTTAAATATGGTATAGTATGTTATATGCATTCTGTAGCACCGGGGAAAGCTTCAGTTCTATGGCAGTTTGAGTTTAGAGAGTGCATTGCTGACACCTGGTGGAAATACAGATTAAAAACTGTAACAAATGTGTATACTGCCACAGAATACTTCCCTTTATAGGATGGTGTTTAGCAGAGTCTGTAATATTAGAACTGGAGAAATGTGAAAGATAAGAATATGTAATTTATAAAACCTAAAAAATGTGAACAGCTATACGCAAAAAACTATAAAATAAAACTCTTCCTTTAAATGAATGTATATGAATGAATAGTATATCCTGAAAATATTCATTAAAAATAAACAAAATGGTGCCAACTTACATCCCATTTCAATGTTAATTTTTGTTGGAGAAGGGTGACAAGTTTCTTATTTTACAAGTTTTCAGTGATGTTATCCCCTCCTCATGCAGATAACATTTAATAATAAATTATGCTCTTTCCCCATCCCAAAGCTTCAAAAAGGATAAGCACATTTTCTCAAACTTCCATATTTCCTGCTAAAAAACAAATTAAAACACCAAGAACTAAAAAGTTTTCTGCTCCCAAAATTGAGAAAAAAGGATTTTTTTTTTCCAGAATAATTTCATCCTTGGTGGAAAATCATTGTTGAAAATAATTATTTTATATTTTCAAATTACGGATAGAGAATTTTCAGGTATCTGTGATAAGACAGTTCTTGAAATATTAAAATTTTATGTAGTTCTGAATCTTAGAAAAGATGAAAGATTTTATTTATGCACAACTATTTGCCATTAAAATTTTTACATTATATATTCTGTATCAGAAGTAGAGTGTATAAGGTATTCCCCCCTCTCCAAATTCGATCTGTTTCATAAGGAATTATAATTTTTTAAGCCAGCATCTGGGTATAACTGCATATCCCATGCCAAGAAAGCTAGCATCACTGCCCTGGCCATTTATAGCAGTATTTAATATGAACTGGTTTTCTGCCAGGCTCATGAGGTAGTTGGAGTTGTGCTGGAATTACAGAAGTTGTGAAATGTTTAAAAAAAGTGGATTTTGACAGTTATTTAATGGCAAAAGAAAACAATACAATCAGTACAGGAAGGCAAAAGTTTTCAGCAGTGCAATTGCTGTGTTTCACAGTGCTGGAAATGACAGATGTTACCAGGGAGCCTCGCACGCAGCAGGGCAGAATGCTGACGGGGAACAAAACCAGAGCCTGCTGCCAGGAATGGGGAGGCAGCAGGTGGACAAATCTTCTGTACAGCACAGTCCCTAGCAGGTCTTAACCCAGCTATGGGCGCTGGGGAATCATTCGTCCTCAGCAGAAGGGTAGTCTGCTATGTGCCATTATTTTTCAGATTGAATGAAAACGCAGAAGAATGGGTCAGCTGAATTTCACATTGCAAAAATCAAACTGGAATGAATTTCTCTCTGGTGCAGTCCTTCTGGAGCCAATTGAGTTTTGTTAGGAGAGGATCTGGCTAAACGAGTTTGGAGGGAAGGTTAAACATTCTTCTTTTATTATCCTACCCTGTACCATTACAGGGTCCTTTCACTTGGCTAGCATAAAACCAATTCTAATGCTAAAATAATTAGAAGGCTAATATATTTGCTGTTTCAATATGAATAGTTCATGACACTCGTCTTTGTGGAAACCTTTTGTACATGTTAGATACCACCTGTCAGCCATACTTTTCTCTAATTCTCTGTGCTATTTTTATTATCATTTTAACCTTTTTATATACGCTCAGTCTGTGCCCCTGCCAAAATGGTATATTACAGGTTACAGTTAGCAATACCTAGAGCTAAGGTTACCAAGAATCTTCAACAGTATAATACTATTTCCAGTATAGCTTTTCTGAACTTTAACAGCATGGGCATAAAATATCTCATGTTTCTCTCAAACAAGATCTGAATTTTGACTAGGTTAGCAAAAATTCTTGAGGTTTTTTTTGGTTCTATTTTTTGTAAGACTAGAGTTAGATAAAAGAGGCTTGTCAGTTTCTCAAATAATTTCTTTCTTAGCAAGTGCACTGCTTTGGTGATTTACCATTCAGCCTTCCATCCCCTCAAGACTGTGAGAGCATCACCTTACAGAACAATACCAGGGCTTAAACCCTGAGCGATTTTTTATTCCTATGTCTCAGTGTAGGTCTAAGTAAGTTGTTTGTGATCTTTCTGTATATGCTCTCCAAGAGGTCTTTCCCTTGCCACCCACACAGCTAGAAGTCTTGCTCTGCTCCCAGCATCTTGCACCTCAGTTAAAAAATGAATTCCCTTTTCAGGCTGTGAAAATCTTGCTGTTCAGAAGATTTCTGCAAAAAGCAGTTGCTTGTTGCTTGCATTCCTCTCTTTACATCCTCCCATTCACTGCTTTTCTAAGTCACATTGATTTTTATTTTGACGGTCCTTGCTGGCCTGTTTTTCCCTTCACTCCCAAGCTTTTCAGGCAGACCACTGAACCATTTGATTATGCCCGTGCCTACTGGGAAATTATTGCCTACTGAGGAGATGCTTCTCTTCTAGTAAGTATAGTA